>NC_090035.1:5045491-5130491 GCF_037176765.1 Anolis sagrei
CCAAAGCGGAATAGAGCATGGGGAGCAGGACTTCCCTAGATCTAGACACTAGGCTCCTCTTGATGCAGGCCAAAATCCCATTGGCTTTTTTTGCCGCCACATCACGTTGTTGGCTCATGTTCCCCTTCCTCCCCACGAGGACTCCAAGATCTTTTTCACACGTACTGCTCTCGAGCCAGGCATTGTCCCCCATTTTGTCTCTTTGCATTTCGTTTTTCCTGCCAAAGTGGAGTATCTTGCATTTGTCACTGTTGAACTTCATTGTGTTAGTTTTGGCCCTTCATCTCTCTAATCTGTCAAGATTGTTTTGAATCCTGCTCCTGTCCTCTGGAGTCTTGGCTGTCCTTCCCAATTTGGTGTCGTCTGCAAACTTGATGATCCTGCCTTCTAGCCCTTCATCTAAGTCATGAATGGAGATCCTGATCAGGACCGGGCCCAGGACGGAACCCTGTGGATGGCACTCCACTTGTCACTTCTTTCCAGGATGAAGAGGAAGCAATAGTGAGCACCCTCTGAGTTCGTCCATTTAACCAATTCCAGATCCACCTCACCGTAGTTTTGCCTCACCCACATTGGACTAGTTTCCTTGCCAGAAGGTCATGGGGGACCTTGTCAAAGAAGGCCTTCCTGAAATCCAGGTACACTCCATCCACGGCATCATTCCCCGCATCTACCCAGCTTGTAACTCTATCGAAAAAAGAGATCAGATTAGTCTGGCATGACTTGTTTTTGATCAATCCATGTTCCTCCTTCCTCTGTTTCCTTTCCTTAAAAATGCAACCCATGTCCACCAATACGGTTTGGTTTCGCAACCCAGCGATGGAAGGATGGTTTGTGTGCCTGTGCATAGTATTTGGGAAGGAGCAACATTAAAAAAATAATCCATTGACCCCGCAATCCAGAGGTCATCGCAAGCCCCTGAACGCAAGCTCTTCGGATGAAAAATTGGGCCGGCCTAGTTCGACTAGCGAGCCGCAGACGGAATGGGTGTCAAAGGTTGCTCAGATTTATGGTTTTTAATATTTGCACTATTGATTGTGAGGTTGTCTCGGGAGTTGTCGCAACAAGGACAATTACTGCTCTTTTGGGCAGCAGGGGCAATTCAGAAGATGTGAGCGGGTGAAAAATGGGCATTAACTGGGAGCAAGAGGCTTGGAAGCATTCATAAACCCAGCCGCTGTTCCCTGGGTGGACTTTCCACCGGATTGTCTCTCCTGTAATCTCCTCCTCCTCCTCTCCACCTCCTCCACCCTCCCGGTATTTCTCTCCGGATCATGAAGTTTTAACCTTTGATCATAGCCACAAACACCCATTTCTGTACATTCCTCCCTCCCCGCACCTCGCCCTTCGCTGCTTTCCAGTCGGCTTGGAGTTCCCCTGATGAAGTCACATTGTTCTTGAAAGCAGAGCTTGGAAATAATTTGTTAACCGTTGATCCTAGCCGCCAATTCATTTGAATATTCAATAGTTATTGTAAACATTCTTCTGGAATCATCCCAGTGTCAATAACTTCGCCAAGCATTCTACATTAGCTTTTTAGGACTTTGTCACTTGAACTCGCTACTCCGCTACAACCACGTTATCATTGACAGTGGATACATACTGAGTTGACTAGGCTAGTGGATGGATCCCATTCCAGCGCCATTACATATTGGCTACTTAGGACTTTATCACATGAATTTAGGACTTTATCACATGAGCTCGCTATTCCGCTATAGCAACATCATCATTGACAACAGATACATACTGAGTTGACTATACTAGTGGATGGATCCCATTCCAGCGCCATTAGACATTGGCTACATAGGACTTTATCACATGAATTTAGGACTTTATCACATGAGGTCGCTATTCCGCTACATCCACGTTCTCATTGACAGTGGATACACACTGAGTCGACTATGCTAGTGGATTGATCGCATTCCAGCACCATTACACATTGGCTACTTAGAACTTTTTCACATGAATTTAGGACTTTATCACATGAGATCGCTATTCTGCTATAGCCACGTTATCATTGATAGCAGATACATATTGAGTTGTCTATGCTAACGGATGGGTCCCATTCCAGTGCCATTACACATTGGCTACTTAGGACTTTATCACATGAACTCGCTATTCTGCTACATCCATCCGCTACAGCCACGTTTTCATTGACAACGGATACATACTGAGTTGACTATGCTAGTGGATGGATCCCATTCCAGCGCCATTACACATTGGCTACTTAGGACTTTATCACATGAATTTAGGACTTTATCACATGAGATCGCTATTCTGCATCCATCCGCTACAGCCACGTTTTCATTGACAGCGGATACATACTGAGTTACTATGCTAGTGGATGGATCCCATTCCAGCGCCATTACACATTGGCTACTTAGGACTTTATCACATGAATTTAGGACTTTATCACATGAGATCACTATTCTGCTACAGCCACATCATCATTGACAGCGGATACATACTGAGTTGACTATGCTAGTGGATGGATCCCATTCCAGTGCCATTACACATTGGCTACTTAGTACTTTATCACAAGAACTCGCTATTCCACTACAGCAACATCATCATAGACAGCAAGGTTGACTATGCTAGTGGATGAGTCCCATTCCAGTGCCATTACACATTGGCTACTTAGGACTTTATCACATGAACTCGCTATTACGCTACATCCACATTATCATGACAGCGGATACATACTGGGTTGCTATGCTAGTGGATAGGTCCCATTTGAGTGCCATTACACATTGGCTATTTAGGACTTTATCACATGAACTCGCTATTCCACTACATCCATGTTATCATTGACAGCGGATACATACTGAGTTGACTATGCTAGTAGATGTATCCCATTCCAGCGCCATTACACATTGGCTACTTAGGACTTTATCACATGAACTCGCTATTACGCTACATCCACATTATCATGACAGCGGATACATACTGGGTTGCTATGCTAGTGGATAGGTCCCATTTGAGTGCCATTACACATTGGCTATTTAGGGCTTTATCACACGAACTCGCTATTCCGCTACATCCATGTTATCATTGACAGCGGATACATACTGAGTTGACTATGCTAGTGGATGTATCCCATTCCAGCGCCATTACACATTGGCTACTTAGGACTTTATCACATGAACTCGCTATTCCGCTACATCCACGTTCTCATTGACAGCGGATACATACTGAGTTGACTATGCTAGTGGATGGATTCCATTCCAGCACCATTACATATCGGCTACTTAGGACTTTATCACATGAACTCGCTATTACGCTACATCCACATTTTCATTCACAGCGGATACATACTGAGTTGACTATGCTAGTGGATGGATTCCATTCCAGCACCATTACAAATCGGCTACTTAGGACTTTATCACATGAACTCGCTATTACGCTACATCCATGTTTTCATTGACAGCGGATACATACTGAGTTGACTATGCTAGTGGATGGATCCCATTCCAGCACCATTACACATCGGCTACTTAGGACTTTATCACACGAACTCGCTATTCCGCTACATCCACGTTTTCATTCACAGCGGATACATACTGACTTGACTATGCTAGTGGGTGGATCCCATTCCAGCACCATTACACATCGGCTACTTAGGACTTTATCACACGAACTCGCTATTCCGCTACATTCACGTTTTCATTCACAGCGGATACATACTGAGTTGACTATGCTAGTGGGTGGATCCCATTCCAGCGCCATTACACATCGGCCACTTAGGAATTTATCACATGAACTCGCTATTACGCTACATCCACATTTTCATTCACAGCGGATACATACTGAGTTGACTATGCTAGTGGGTGGATCCCATTCCAGCGCCATTACACATCGGCTACTTAGGAATTTATCACATGAACTCGCTATTACGCTACATCCACGTTTTCATTCACAGCAGATACATACTGAGTTGACTATGCTAGTGGGTGGATCCCATTCCAGCGCCATTACACATCGGCCACTTAGGAATTTATCACATGAACTCGCTATTACGCTACATCCACGTTTTCATTCACAGCAGATACATACTGAGTTGACTATGCTAGTGGGTGGATCCCATTCCAGCGCCATTACACATCGGCTACTTAGGAATTTATCACATGAACTCGCTATTCCGCTACATCCACGTTTTCATTCACAGCGGATACATACTGAGTTGACTATGCTAGTGGGTGGATCCCATTCCAGCGCCGTTACACATCGGCCACTTAGGAATTTATCACATGAACACGCTATTACGCTACATCCACGTTTTCATTCACAGCGGATACATACTGAGTTGACTATGCTAGTGGGTGGATCCCATTCCAGCGCCATTACACATCGGCTACTTAGGAATTTATCACATGAACTCGCTATTACGCTACATCCACGTTTTCATTCACAGCAGATACATACTGAGTTGACTATGCTAGTGGATGGATCCCATTCCAGCACCATTACACATTGGCTACTTAGGACTTTATCACATGAACTCGCTATTACGCTACATCCACGTTTTCATTCACAGCGGATACATACTGGGTTAACTATGCTAGTGGATGAGTCCCATTCCAGTGCCATTACACATTGGCTACTTAGGACTTTATCACATGAACTCACTATTATGCTACATCCATGTTACCATTCACAGCGGATACATACTGAGTTGACTATGCTAGTGGATGGATCCCATTCCAGTGCCATTACACATTGGCTACTTAGGACTTTATCACATGAATTTAGGACTTTATCACATGAGCTCACTATTCCGCTACAGCCATGTTATCATTTACAGTGGATACCTACTGAGTTGTCTATGCTACTGGATGGGTCCCATTTGAGTGCCATTATACATTGGCTACCTAGGACTTTATCACATGAACACACTATTACGCTACAGCCACATTATCATTGACAGCAGATACATACTGGGTTATCTATGCTAACGGATGGGTCCCATTCCAGTGCCATTACACACTGGCTACTTAGGACTTTATCACACGAACACACTATTCCGCTACATCCATGTTATCATTGACAGCAGATACATACTGAGTTGATTATGCTGGTGGATGGATCCCATTCCAGCGCCATTACACATTGGCTACTTAGGACTTTATCACATGAATTTAGGACTTTATCACATGAAATCGCTATTCTGCTACAGCCACATTATCATTGACAGCGGATACATACTGAGTTGACTATGCTAGTGGGTGGATCCCATTCCAGCACCATTACACACTGGCTACTTAGGACTTTATCACATGAACTTGCTATTCTGGTACAGCCACATTATCATTGACAGCGGATACATACTGAGTTGACTATGCTAGTGGATGGATCCCATTCCAGCGCAATTACACATTGGCTACTTAGGACTTTATCACATGAATTTAGGACTTTATCACATGAGATCGCTATTCTGCTACAGCCATGTTATCATTTACAGTGGATACCTACTGAGTTGTCTATGCTACTGGATGGGTCTCATTTGAGTGCCATTACACATTGGCTACTTAGGACTTTATCACATGAACACACTATTACACTACAGCCACATTATCATTTACAGCAGAAACATACTGGGTTATCTATGCTAGTGGATGAGTCCCATTCCAGTGCCATTACTCTCTAGGATTCTATGATTATTATGTGATCAATGCAGAGCCTGCCCCGGCCTCCACTTCTGTCACTTGTCACTGTTTGCCGCTGTGTTGCTTATCATTTCATATTGGATGTGAGATTATGGCCATATGGTCTTGTTTGGCTGTGACACAGTCTACCTGAATGCAACGAGACATAACTTTAAGAGACTGTAGGAGAGAGAAAGAGACGCAAGCGAAGCGGCCGCCTCGCCTGTCCAGTCCTGAGCGCCGGATCAATACCTGATCTTTCCCTCCCAGCCTTGGCATCTTTCATCTTGTCGACCAGCAGAGTTAATCTTCGGCTATCAGATCGATGTCAAAGCTTTGGCGTGACGGCTTCGGGGCCTCCAATCACATATCGTTTTCATCATTGTCATCTTTTGTCCTTCACAAAATTGCAATCTTGGTCGCCGTCCCCTTCCAGGTGTTATCTGTCCCCGGCAGGTGGAAGAGGGGCCGGAAAGGGGAAAGGGGAAAGGCCAGCAAACAAGGGAAGGAGGCTTCGCTGATTAACTACCTGCCATTTCAACCTATGGAATTAATCGACGAGTGGACCTGTGTTTACACCTGCCGGCACATCCATCTATAGATATAGATATAAATGGATATAAATATAAATGGATATAGGAAGCCGGTCCCAGTCGGGGTTGGCTTGACGCACCTTCCTCTTGGCACATTTCTCTCTTTTGCCCTCCATTCGTGCCTCTTCAAATTCTGCAACACTGCTGGTCACAGCTGACCTCCACTTGGAGCGCTCAAGGGCCAGGGCTTCCCAGTTCTCCGTGGAAAGTAATCGTGTAAAAACAACACCCCTGTCTTAAGGGCCTGATAGATTTAGGTGCAGAAAAATTGCATATCATGGAAAGCTGATGATCGTGCCATTACTGCTCAAGCAGGACCTTAAGAAAAGACAAGCACCCCGAGCTCTGAGGATGACCTGGGAAGGAATCCCACTGGAGCATTGCAGCACACCCAAATGCCTGGGAGTCACTCTGGACCGTGCTCTGACCTACAAGAAGCACTGCCTGAACATCAAGCAAAAAGTGGGTGTTAGAAACAATATCATACGAAAGCTGACTGGCACAACCTGGGGATCACAACCAGACACAGTGAAGACATCTGCCCTTGCGTTATGCTACTCGGCTGCTGAGTACACATGCCCAGTGTGGAACACATCTCACCACGCTCAAACAGTGGATGTGGCTCTTAATGAGACATGCCACATTATCACAGGGTGTCTGCGCCCTACACCACTGGAGGAATTACACTGTCTAGCCGGTATCGCACCACCTGACATCCGCCGGGAAGTAGCAGCCAATAGTGAAAGGACCAAGGCAGAGACATCTCCAGCTCATCCCTTGTTTGGGTATCAGCCAGCACGTCAACGACTTAAATCTAGACATAGTTTTCTTAGATCTACAGAGACACTCGTTGGAACACCTCAGCAAGTGAGAGTCCAAAAGTGGCAGGCTCAAACCACAATCCGTGGGTGATACCAGATAAGAGACTCCCCCCTGGTCACACAGAAGACTGGGCGACTTGGAAGGCGCTGAACAGACTGCGCTCTGGCACCACGAGACACAGAGCCAACCTTCAGAAATGGGGCCACAAAGTGGAATCCTCGACATGCGAGTGTGGAGAAGAGCAAACCACTGACCACCTGCTGCAATGCAACCTGAGCCCTGCCACATGCACAATGGAGGACCTTCCTGTGGCAACACCAGAGGCACTCCAAGGGGACAGATACAGGTCAAAAGATGTTTAATCAACTACCAAGCTTGCAAAATCTGTGTTTTTTTTAATCTGTTTGTTTGTTTTGTTCTGTTAGAAATGTAATACAACGGTATGGTTGCTGATGACACGATAAATAAATATGGAAAGCAATGGTTTAAATCAGCATCCCTGTCTCAAGGGTCCAATGGATTTAGATGCAGAACTATTATAGAATCACAGAATCCTAGAATCAAAGAGTTGGAAGAGACCTCCTGGGCCATCCAGTCCAACCCCATTTTGCCAAGAAGCAGGAATATTGCATTCAAATCACCCCTGACAGATGGCCATCCAGCCTCTGTTTCAAAGCTTCCAAAAAAGGAGCCTCCACCACACTCCGGGGCAGAGAGTTCCACTGCTGAACGGCTCTCACAGTCAGGAAGTTCTTCCTCATGTTCAGATGGAATCTCCTCTCTTGACGTTTGAAGCCATTGTTCCATTGCATCCTAGTCTCCAAGGAAGCAGAGAACAAGCTTGCTCCCTCCTCCTCCCTGTGGCTTCCTCGCACATATTTATACATGGCTATCATATCCCCTCTCAGCCTTCTCTTCTTCAGGCTAAACATGCCCAGCTCCTTAAGCCGCTCCTCATAGGGCTTGTTCTCCAGACCCTTGATCATTTTAGTCACCCTCCTCTGGACACATTCCAGCTTGTCAATATCTCTCTTGAATTGTGGTGCCCAGAATTGGACACAATATTCCAGGTAAAGTGGTCTAACCAAAGTGGAATCGAGGGGTAGCATTACTTCCCTGGACCTAGACACTATGCTCCTATTGATGCAGGACAAAATCCCATTGGCTTTTTTTGCCGCCACATCACATTCCTGGCTCATGTTTAACTTCCTCCCCACGAGGACTCCAAGATCTTTTTCACACGTACTGCTCTTGAGCCAGGCCTCATCGTCCCCCATTCTGTCTCTTTGCATTTCGTTTTTCCTGCCAAAGTGGAGTATCTTGCATTTGTCACTGTTGAACTTCATTTTGTTAGTTTTGGCCATTCATCTCTCTAATCTGTCAAGATCGTTTTGAATCCTGCTCCTGTCCTCTGGAAAGGGATTCTGGCAGATTTGCATGGAAAAAACAAGCTGTGGTCAGCAAATAATATATCTTTGGTGGCGGAGACTTCTTGCACATGTTTGCTTTGGTTAGACCACACCTGGAATATTGTGTCCAATTCTGGGCACCACAATTCAAGAGAGATATTGACAAGCTGGAATGTGTCCAGAGGAGGGCGACTAAAATGATCAAGGGTCTGGAGAACAAGCCCTATGAGGAGCGGCTTAGGGAACTGGGCATGTTTAGCCTGAAGAAGAGAAGGCTGAGAGGAGATATGATAGCCATGTATAAATATGTGAGAGGAAGCCACAGAGAGGAGGGAGCAAGCTTGTTTTCTGCTTCCTTGGAGACTAGGACGCGGAACAATGGCTTCAAACTACAAGAGAGGAGATTCCATCTGAACATTAGGAAGAACTTCCTGACTGTGAGAGCCGTTCAGCAGTGGAACTCTCTGCCCCAGAGTGTGGTCGAGGCTCCTTCTTTGGAAGCTTTTAAGCAGAGGCTGGATGGCCATCTGTCAGGGGTGATTTGAATGCAATATTCCTGCTTCTTGGCAGAATGGGGTTGGACTGGATGGCCCAGGAGGTCTCTTCCAACTCTTTGATTCTATGATTCTATGATTCTATGTGTCAAACAGGTGGCTAAAGGGAAGCACTAAAAGTCTGATGAGAGGAGAATGTATGAAAATGAGCGAGGAAGGACTGGAAGGGACGATCAGCTCCCGATTCCTCTCTTTACTTAACTTAACAATGCCTCTCAATATTGCCATCTGATAAAGTCCGATGTTTATTTGAAATCTCAGTTCTCGATTTCTCTCTCAGTTCCTTTTCCATCTCACTGCCTTGAAAATACCGGATCCAGCTTTCCTTTCAACACCAAGTTCCTTTTTTTTTTTTAATTAAGGGGGAAATGAAGGTGTCGCAGGGAGACTCTTTCCTTTTTCCTCTCCAGGAAGGTTTAACCTGCCTTCTGCTGGGATGCCCTGAACATTCTTCATTAAAGCTTTCATTAAAAGGTAAGGAAATTCAGGACAGAGGGTCAAGGAAGGCAGGGCTTGTCCTTCTGGATTATTAAATAGCTTTACGGGCGAGAAGAGGAATAATGGGACGGATCAAAGGAATGAATGGTGGGTACAGGTGCTCGTTTAACCCACATGCAACCCTTGGGACGAATAGGTGTGTGTCGCCTACTGACTTACATCGGCCCCATGGATTCTATCGAGTTTTTATTTCTTAAAGTGGATTTTGCCAGTTCCTTCCTCTGAAATATAGCCTCATGTCGGAGTCTGATTGCCTTCCAAGTGTTCTGTCTTGGCAGTGAGTCCGTAGGTGACTGTAGAGACCTGCATGGTCTCATTGAGGATATTGACTTCCAGGTGGAAGGAAGCCAGCAATCTCATCAGCAATCACTCATGTCATGCTGGCCACATGACCTTGGAGGTGTCTACGGACAGCGCCGGCTCTTCGGCTTAGAAATGGAGATACGCACCAAACCCCCAGTTGGACACGAATGGACTTCATTTCAGTGGAAAACCTTTACTTTTAACCTATGTTGGACCCACATTGTTGCCCTTAACCCAAAATATAGTCTATTGTTGTTGTTGTTGTTGTTGTTGTTGCATCTATCGAAAAAGAAAGCTTTCCAATGCACCGTTAGGGGACAATGTCTTATGATAAGGGTCGCTTGGGAAATGCACTTTACACAAACACAGCATTTCCCACTTTAATAGCCATGGCTGCATCTCATACAGTTCTGGGATTTATAGTTTAGGGCGCATGCACTAGAGTTCTCGTTAGCTGAGAATTCAAAGTAGGACCCCCTAAATTGCATATTCCAATTTCCACAGGATTTTGCATATGGGACTGAATGTGTGCAACCGGTATCTTGGCATCAGCCATGCTCTTTGACTGCACTGGCAACCATCTTTGAGAGTTCTTGGAGAACGGGAGAAGTTCCAGCTGATTGGAGGAGGGCCAATGTGGTCCCAATCTTCAAGAAGGGAAAAAAGGATGACCCAAACAATGACCCATGTCCGGTCAGCCTCACGTCGATCCCAGGCAAGATTCTGGAAAAGATTGTCAAGGAAGCGGTCTGCAAACACTTAGAAACAAATGCGGTCATTGCTAATAGTCAACATGGATTTATCAAAAACAAGTCATGCCAGACTCATCTGATCTCTTTTTTCGATAGAGTTACAAGCTGGGTAGATGCAGGGAATGCCGTGGATGGAGCGTACCTGGATTTCAGGAAGGCCTTCTTCGACAAGGTCCCCATGACCTTCTGGCAAGGAAACGAGTCCAATGTGGGCGAGGCAAAACTACGGTGAGGTGGATCTGTAATTGGTTAAATGGATGAACACAGAGAGTGATTCTCCCCAATGCTTCCTCTTCATCCTGGAAAGAAGTGACAAGTGGAGTGCCACAAGCAGGGTTCCGTCCTGGGCCCGGTCCTGTTCAACATCTTTATTAATGACTTAGATGAAGGGCTAGAAGGCAGGATCATCAAGTTTGCAGATGACACCAGATTGGGAGGGATAGCCAATACTCCAGAGGACAGGAGCAGGATTCAAAACGATCTTGACAGATTAGAGAGATGGGCCAAAACTAACAAAATGAAGTTCAACAGGGACAAATGCAAGATACTCCACTTAGGCAGAAAAAACGAAATGCAAAGATACAGAATGGGGGACAATGCCTGGCTCGAGAGCAGTACATGTGAAAAAGATCTTGGAGTCCTTGTGGACAACAAGTTAAACATGAGCCAACAATGTGATGTGGCGGCAAAAAAAGCCAATGGGATTTTGGCCTGCATCAATAGGAGCATAGTGTCTAGATTTAGGGAAGTCATGCTACCCCTCTATTCTGTTTTGGTTAGACCACATCTGGAATATTGTGTCCAACTCTGGGCACCACAATTCAAGAGAGATATTGACAAGCTGGAATGTGTCCAGAGGAGAGCGACTAAAATGATCAAGGGTCTGGAGAACAAGCCCTATGAGGAGCGGCTTAAGGAGCTGGGCATGTTTAGCCTGAAGAAGAGAAGGCTGAGAGGGGATATGATAGCCATGTATAAATATGTGAGAGGAAGCCACAGGGAGGAGGAGGGAGCAAGCTTGTTTACTGCTTCCTTGGAGACTAGGACGCAATGGAACAATGGCTTCAAACTACAAGAGAGGAGATTCCATCTGAACATGAGGAAGAACTTCCTGACTGTGAGAGCCGTTCAGCAGTGGAACTCTCTGCCCCGGAGTGTGGTGGAGGCTCCTTCTTTGGAAGCTTTTAAACAGAGGCTGGATAGCCATCTGTCAGGGGTGATTTGAATGCAATATTCCTGCTTCTTGGCAGAATGGGGTTGGACTGGATGGCCCATGAGGTCTCTTCCAACTCTTTGATTCTATGATATTCATTTGGCAAATAGCACTGGATCACCTCATTCACGTCAAAGCAAGCCTGCTCCTGATTGCTTTCCCATCTTGGCTCTTTTAAAAGAACAGAACAGAACGATTTGGGTTTATCCCTGGGTGAATTCCTACCACCCAAGCAGCCGCAGGTAAGCGGCCGGCCTCAATGTGAAAAGGATGCTGTGTTCGGCTTGGGTTGCCAGACGTGCCCAAACCTGTTGGTTTAAACACAGGAGAAAATGCTGTTAGCCGGGGAGATTAAGCCATTTGCCTCGTCTTTCTCCACTTCTCAGAAGGGCGAATTCATGCGCTGTTTACCTTGTGGCGTTGGTTCCTGCCTGTCCTCGCGTTCACACTGCCTGGCTCTGTCTCCTGTGGCATTCTCGGCATGCCGCGAAACCACACGCCACCGGCATTGTGCCGTTGGATAAAGCATCACCACTGTGTCAAGGAGGAATGGGCAGCATATCGTTGGGAGGCCGCATACAGTTCCATTTTGGTGACTTTTTCGGCCTGTTTAGGCTCTCCGAGTCAAAAGGGTAGACTGAATCAATCCTTTGTTTGATTAAAATCACTCTCAACAAAAGATTCCCCCCAGGCACTTCCAAGCCATTGAATGCTAATCAAGGCGATCAGCTGAAACAATCACAGCTAGCCCCAGCAGACAAGAGTCCTTTGCCTCACCCTGGTCATTCCACAGATATATAAACCCATTTTTCCTACTTCCAATAGACCTCACTACCTCTGAGGATGCTTGCCATAGATGCAGGCGAAACATCAGGAGAAAAATTGCCTCCAGAACATGGCCATATAGCCCGGAAAAACCTGCAACAACCCAGTGATTCCGGCCATTAAAGCCTTCGACAATACAATCCTTTGTTTTCTTTCCCCAAAATGTATTGTCAAAGGCTTTCATGGCTGGAATAACTGGGTTGTTGTAGGTTTTTTTGGGCTATATGGCCATGTTCTGTAGGCATTCTCTCCTGACGTTTCACCTGCATCTATGGCAAGCATCCTCAGAGGTAGTGAGGTCTGTTGGAACTAGGAAAAAGGGTTTATATATCTGTGGAATGACCAGAGTGGGACAAAGAACTCTTGTGTGCTGGAGCGAGGTGTGGATGTTTCAACTGACCACCTTTGATTAGCATTTGATGGCCTGGCAGTTGTTTGGTGTGGCTTGTTAGTGCCTGGGGCAATCTTTTGTGGAGAGGTGTTTCGATGTCCCTGATTGTTTCCTCTCTGTTGTTTTGTTGTTGTAATTTTAGAGTTTTTTTTAATACTGGTAGCCAGGTTTTGTTCATTTTCATGGTTTCCTCCTTTCTGTTGAAATTGTCCATCTGCTTCTTGTGGATTTCAGTGGCTTCTCTGTGTAGTCTGACATGGTGGTTGTGAGAGTGGTCCAACACTTCTGTGTTCTCAAATAATATGCTGTGTCCAGATTGACTACACAGAGAAGCCATTGAAATCCACAAGCATGTGGACAATTTCAACAGAAAGGAGGAAACCATGAAGATGAACAAAATCTGGCTACCAGTATTAAAAAAAACTCTAAAATTACAACAGCAAAACAACAGAGGGGAAACAAACAGGCACATAAAATCACTCTCAACAAGAGATTCCCCCCAGGCACTTCCAGGCCATTGAATGCAAATCAAGGTGATCAGCTGAAACATTCACACCTGGCTCCAGCAGACAAAAGTCCTTTGTCCCACCCTGGTCATTCCACAGATATATAAACCCATTTTCCTACTTCCAACAGACCTCACAACCTCTGAGGATGCTTGCCATAGATGCAGGCGAAACGTCAGGAGAAAAATTGCCTCCAGAACATGGCCATATAGCCCGGAAAAACCTTCAACAACTCAGTATTTATTGTTGTTTCTTTGTCAGTGTTGTTGTGGAGATTGTCTGGTTTGCCTATTCTGGAACATGGAACATATCATTGTCCTTCTTTAAGGGTCTCTTTCAAATCTGATACTATCTCTCTCTGTGTGTGTGAATCATATTATCTATCTGTCTATCCATCTATCTATATCTATGGCTGGATGGCTCTGTCAGGAGAACTTTGTTTACATTTTCTTGCCCTGGTGAAGGGAGTTGGATTGGATGGCCTTAAGTATTTTCTGTTGGTCATGGGGGTTCAGTGTGGGAAGTTTGACCCGATTCTGTCGTTCATGGGGTTCAGAATGCCCTTTGATTGTAGGTGAACTGTGAATCCCAGTGACTACAACTCCCAAATGTCAAGTCTATTTCCCCCAAACTCCATCTGTATTCATATCTGGGCGTATTGAGTGCTTGTGCCAAGTTTGGTCCAGATCCATCGTTGTTTGAGTCCACAGTGCTCTCTGGATGTAGGTGAACTACAACTCCCAAACTCAAGGTCAATGCCCACCAAACCCTTCAGTATTTTCTGTTGGCCATGGGAGTTCTGTGTGCCAAGTTTGGTTCAATTCCATCGTTGATGGAGTTCAGAATGCTCTTTGATTGCAGGTGAACTATAGTAAAGGTAAAGGTTGTCCCCTGACATTAAGTCCAGCCATGTTTGACTCTAGGACTCTGGTGCTCATCTCCATTTCTAAGCTGAAGAGCCAGCGTTGTCCGTAGACACCTCCAAGGTCATGTGGCCGGCATGACCGCATGGAGCGCCGTTACCTTCCCGCCAGAGCGGTATCTATTGATCTACTCACATTTGCATGTTTTCGAAGTGCTAGGTTGGCAGAAGCTAGGGCTGACAGCGGAAGCTCACGCCGCTCAGGTGAACTATACATCCCAGCAATTACAACTCCCAAATGACAAAATCATAATTTTTTGAGTGATGGTCACTCCTTGTGTTGTGAGATGTTTTGTTTCCAAATTTGGTGTGATTTCGTTCATTGGTTCTTTTGTTTTTAGGGTACTCATTACGCACAGAGCATTTTTATATATAGATATTAATTAATTAAAACAGTACGTAAACATTAATTAAAGCAATAATACAATATCATCAGCTGTATTGTCATTCCAATCAATTTCCAACCAAAGTGCTAATTAAATCTGCTGTCTGAAAGCCTCGTCCCACAACCACAATTTCACTTTCTTCCTGAAAGCCAGGAGGAATGAGGCCGATCTTATCTCCTTTGGAAGTGTGTTCCACAGGCGGGGGGCCACAGCTGAGAAGGCCCTGTCTCTCGTCCTGGCCAAACGCATTTGCGAGGTGGGAGGGAGCGAGAACAGGGCCTCCCTGGATGATCTTAAATTATGAGGTGGGTCGTACAGACAGATGTGTTCGGATAAGTAAGCTGGGCCAGAACTGTATAGAGCTTTATAGGGCAAAATCGTGCCATTACTGGTCAAGCAGGGAGCTTTGAGATGGTAGAACAGAAGCTCTCCGAAGCTCTAGGTGCTCTTACTGCCTATTACAGGGAAAACCAGCTGATCCCTAATCCATCCAAAACACAGACATGCACCTTTCACCTCAAGAACGCACAAGCATCCTGAGCTCTGAGGATTATCTGGGAAGGGATCCCACTGGAGCATTGCAGCGCACCCAAATACCTGGTAGTCACTCTGGACCGTGCTCTGACCTACAAGAAGCACTGCCTGAACATCAAGCAAAAAGTGGGCGCTAGAAACAACATCATACGAAAGTTGACTGGCACAACCTGGGGATCACAACCAGATACAGTGAAGACATCTGCCCTTGCGCTATGCTACTCTGCTGCTGAGTATGCATGCCCAGTGTGGAACACATCTCACCACGTTAAAACAGTGGATGTGGCTCTTAATGAGACATGCTGCATTATCACAGGGTGTCTGCGCCCTACACCACTGGAGAAATTACACTGTTTAGCCAGTATTGACCCACCTGACATCTGCCGGGAAGTAGCAGCCAATAGTGAAAGGACCAAGGCAGGGACATCTCCAGCTCATCCTCTGTTTGGGTATCAGCCAGCACGTCAATTACTTAAATCAAGACATAGTTTTCTTAGATCTACAGAGACACTCGCTGGAACACCCCAGCAAGCGAGAGTCCAAAAGTGGCAGGCTCCAACCCAGCACCTCAATTCATGGGTGATACCAGATGAGAGACTCCCCCCTGGGCACACAGAGGACTGGGCGACTTGGAAGGCGGTGAACAGACTGCGCTCTGGCACCACGAGATGCAGAGCCAATCTTAAGAAATGGGGCCACGAAGTGGAATCCACGACATGCGAGTGTGGAGAAGAGCAAACCACTGACCACCTGCTGCAATGCAACCTGAGCCCTGCCACATGCGCAATGGAGGACCTTCTTGCGGCAACACCAGAGGCACTCCAAGGGGACAGATACTGGTCAAAGGACATTTAACCAAATACCAAATTTGCAAAATCTGTGTGTTTTTTTTCCCTTTTTTTCTTTTTCTTTTTAATCTCTGTGTTTGTTTTGCTCTGTTAGAATTGTAATACAATGGTTGCTGATGACACGATAAATAAATAAATAAATAACCAGCACTTTGAATTGAGCTCAGAAGTGTACAGGCAGCCAGTGGAGCTGATGTTAAAGGGGAGTGGTATCGCTCCCTGTATGTTGCTCCAGTTAGTAATCTGGCTGTTGCCCGCTGGACTAGCTGAAGTTTCCGAACCGTCTTCAAAGGCAACCCCACGTAGAGTGCACTGCAGTAGTCTATTCGGGATGCAACCACAGCGTGGACCACCGTGGCCAAGTCAGACTTCCCAAGGAACGGGCGCAGCTGGTGCACAAGTTTTAACTGTGCGAATGCTCCCCTAGTCACCGCTGAAACTTGGGGTTCCAGGCTCAGCGATGAGTCCAGCATCACACCCAAGCTGCGAACCTGCGTCTTCAGGGAGAGTGTAACCCCATCCAACACAGGCTGTAACCCTATGCTCTGTTTTGCCTTACAACTGACCAGGAGGACATCTGTCTTGTCTGGATTCAGTTTCAATTTGTTTGCCCTCATCCAGATCATCACAGCGGCCAAGCATCGGTTCAGGTCCCACCTTAGTAGCAGGTGGGAAAGAGTGATAGAGTTGGACATCATCTGTGTACAGGTGACAATATATTCTGTAATTCAGTGTTTCTCATGCATGGCTAGGTTGGCACAGGTAACATTTCTTCCCACCAAACTACAACTCCCGTGATTCCATACCATTGAGCCATGGCAGGTAAAGTGGTGTCAAACGGCATTCCTTCTACGGCATTGTTTCTCAACCTTCCAGATGCCGCTACCCCTTAATGCATTTCCACATGTTGTGGTGACCCCCCAACCATAACACTATCTGCTTGGCTACTTCACAACTCTATTTTTGCTCCTGTTATGAAGCATCATGTAAATATCTCATATGCAGAATGTATTTTCATTCACTGGACCCAATTTGGCACACTTTACTTACTTACTTACTTACTTGGGCACTCCCTCGTTGTCCAAGTAGAATTGTCTTCCAAGATCGGTGTCCTGGTATAATTTCCCAAGGTCCATACCCTTATCTTGGTGCATTTACACTATGGAATGAATGCTCTTAGACCCCACCATAGCTCCATACTATGTGATCCTGGGAGTTACAGTATCCCAAGGTCCATATCCTTCTCTGGTTGCATCTGCACTGGAGAATAAATGCAGTTGGGACCCATTTTAAATGCCATTAATATTATTATTAGTATTAGTATTAGTATTTGTATTATGCTATATCTCCATGCTATGCAGTCCTGGGAGTCATAGTTTCCCAAGGTCCATGCCCTTCTCTTGGTGCATTTACAATATGGAATGAACGCCCTTGCACCCCATTTTAAATGCCATGACTCCATATGATGGAGTCCTCCCGGGAGTTCTAGTTTCCCAAGGTCCATACCATTCTCTTGGTGCATTTACACTGTGGAATGAATGCTCTTGGAGACCACTTTAAATACCATAGCTCCATACTATGTGCTCCTGGGAGTTATAGTTTTTCAAGGTCCATCCCCTTGGTGCATTTACAATATGGAATGAATGCCCTTGCACCCCACTTTAAATGCCATGACTCCATACGATGCGGTCCTCTCGGGAGTTCTAGTTTCCCAAGGTCCATACCATTCTCTTGGCGCACTGTGAAATGAATGCTCTTGGAGCCCACTTTAAATACCATAGCTCCATACTATGTGTTCCTGGAAGTTATAGTTTTCCGAGGTCCATACTCTTCTCTTGGTGCATTTACAATATGGAATAAATGCCCTTGCATTCTACTTTAAATACCATAGCTCCATATTTTGTGCTCCTGGGAGTTATAGTTTCCCAAGACTGAGCTCTTCTCTGCTCTCCTCTGCCACACACTTCCCTGCTTAATGTGATGAAGTGGTGGGACACGTTTATGTAAAAAGTCCCAGGATGTCTCCTGCTGAACCTCGATGACTTTGGTCTATTTGGATGATCCCATATAGAAACTTGTGATTTGCATCAGGTTTGAATTCCACACATTGTTGGCTCAGATTTTGCACAACGAAGCCCTCTGTCAGCTCTTTGGACTTCCCTGGAGCTTGGCCACCATCCTAACAAAAACACTGGCATGGAGGCACAATGCTGTATTCAGAAATACCTCTTATAGAATCATAGAATCAAAGAGTTGGAAGAGACCTCCTGGGCCATCCAGTCCACCCCCATTCTGCCAAGAAGCAGGAATATTGCATTCAAATCACCCCTGACAGATGGCCATCCAGCCTCTGTTTAAAAGCTTCCAAAGAAGGAGCCTCCACCACACTCCGGGGCAGAGAGTTCCACTGCTGAACGGCTCTCACAGTCAGGAAGTTCTTCCTCATGTTCAGATGGAATCTCCTTTCTTGTAGTTTGAAGCCATTGTTCCGCGTCCTAGTCTCCAAGGAAGCAGAAAACAAGCTTGCTCCCTCCTCCTCCCTGTGGCTTCCTCTCACATATTTATACATGGCTATCATATCTCCTCTCAGCCTTCTCTTCTTCAGGCTAAACATGCCCAGCTCCTTAAGCCGCTCCTCATAGGGCTTGTTCTCCAGACCCTTGATCATTTTAGTCGCCCTCCTCTGGACACATTCCAGCTTGTCAATCTCTCTCTTGAATTGTGGTGCCCAGAATTGGACACAATATTCCAGGTGTGGTCTAAACAAAGCGGAATAGAGCATGGGGAGCATGACTTCCCTAGATCTAGACACTAGGCTCCTATTGATGCAGGCCAAAATCCCATTGGCTTTTTTTGCCGCCACATCACATTGTTGTCTCATGTTTAACTTGTTGTCCACGAGGACTCCAAGATCTTTTTCACACGTCCTGCTCTCGAGCCAGGCATTGTCCCCCATTCTATATCTTTGCATTTCGTTTTTCCTGCCAAAGTGGAGTCTCTTGCATTTGTCCCTGTTGAACTTCATTTTGTTAGTTTTGACCCATCATCTCTCTAAACTGTCCAGATCATTTTGAATTCTGCTCCTGTCCTCTGGAGTCTTGGCTCTCCCTCCCAATTTGGTGTCGCCTGCAAACTTGATGATCATGCCTTCTAGTCCTTCGTCTAAGTCATTAATAAAGATCCTGAACAGGACCGGGCCCAGGACGGAACCCTGCTGAGGGCACTCCACTCGTCACTTCTTTCCAAGATGAAGAGGAAGCCTTGGGGAGAATCACCCTCTGGGTTCGTCCATTTAACCAATTCCAGATCCACCTCACCGTAGTTTTGCCTCGCCCACATTGGACTAGTTTCCTTGCCAGAAGGTCATGGGGGACCTTGTCAAAGAAGGCCTTCCTGAAATCCAGGTACGCTCCATCCACGGCATTCCCCGCATCTACCCAGCTTGTAACTCTATCGAAAAAAGAGATCAGATTAGTCTGGCATGACTTGTTTTTGATCAATCCATGTTGACTATTAGCGATGACCTCTTGGGTATGTCCACACTATGAAATTGTACCGCGTTGATAACACTTTTTACTGTCATGGCTCCAGCTTGGACCTGAAACGGATGCCACAACCCAACCTCGAATGACACCTTTGCTCGAAACCAGGCTCGACGTGCCAAGGCAGTGGAACTCTCTGCCCCGGAGTGTGGTGGAGGCTCCTTCTTTGGAGGCTTTTAAGCAGAGGCTGGATGGCCATCTGTCAGGGGTGATTTGAATGCAATATTCCTGCTTCTTGGCAGAAGGGGGTTGGACTGGATGGCCCAGGAGGTAGACAACAAGTTAAACATGAGCGAACAATGTGATTTGGCGGCAAAAAAAGCCAATGGGATTTTGGCCTGCATCAAGAGGAGCATAGTGTCTCGATCTAGGGAAGTCATGCTCCCCATGCTCTATTCCGCTTTGGTTAGACCACATCTGGAATATTGTGTCCAATTCTGGGCACCACAATTCAAGAGAGATATTGACAAGCTGGAATGTGTCCAGAGGAGGGCGACTCAAATGATCAAGGGTCTGGAGAACAAGCCCTATGAGGAGCGGCTTAAGGAGCTGGGCATGTTTAGCCTGAAGAAGAGAAGGCTGAGAGGAGATATGATAGCCATGTATAAATATGTGAGAGGAAGCCACAGGGAGGAGGGAGCAAGCTTGTTTACTGTTTCCTTGGAGACTAGGACGCAATGGAACAATGGCTTCAAACTACAAGAGAGGAGATTCCATCTGAACATGAGGAAGAACTTCCTGACTGTGAGAGCCGTTCAGCACTGGAACTCTCTGCCCCGGAGTGTGGTGGAGGCTCCTTCTTTGGAAGCTTTTAAGCAGAGGCTGGATGGCCATCTGTCAGGGGTGATTTGAATGCAATATTCCTGCTTCTTGGCAGAATGGGGTTGGACTGGATGGCCCAGGAGGTCTCTTCCAACTCTTTGATTCTATGAGTCTATGATTTGCTCTGAGCCCATCTGGCAGCTTTGATTTATCTTCATGAATGGAGGAGCAGGGAAGCATAACACGATCCCCATCCAAATGTCACAAGCGTGGATGTGGGGCGCAGGTGGGGCAAGGAGCAACCTTTCCAGCTCTCAAAGGCCGCCGGACACATCACACACCCAGGCAGGGTTTCCAAGCTGAAAGGCTGGGCTTAAGAAGACCAGATCCTGTTTCATTCCATTCGGTCTGGCAGTCTATTCAAGGTCAAGCGTGAGTGGTCGGCAGGAAGACTAGAATCTATCCATTAGATCTAGAATCATAGAATCATAGAATCATAGAATCATAGAATCATAGAGTTGGAAGGGACCTGGTGGGTCATCCAGTCCAACCCCATTCTGCCAAAGAAAATCTCATTCAAAGCACCCCCAACAGATGGCCATCCAGCCTCTGTTTAAAAGCCTCCAAAGAAGGAGCCTCCACCACACTCTGAGGCAGAGCGTTCCACTGCTGAACAACTCTCACAGTTAGGAAGTTCTTCCTAATGTTCTTGTAGTTTGAAGCCATGGCTCCATTGCGTCCTAGTCTCCAAGGCAGCAGAAAACAAGCTTGCTCGCTCCTTCCTAGGACCTCCCCTCACTCCTCTCACAAGGCTGAGAGGAGACATAATGAGGGCCATCAATCAAACTTGGCAGGAATACTCAATATGCCAAAATGTGAACACTGGTGGAATTTGGGGAAAATAGACCTTGACATTTGGGAGTTGTAGTTGTTGGGATTTATAGCTCACCTACAATCAAAGATCTTTCTGAACTCCACTGACGATGGAATTGAAACAAACTTGGCACACAGAACTCCATGACCAACAGAAAATACTGGAAGGATTTGGTGGGCATTGACCTTGCGTTTTGGAGTTGTAGTTCACCTACATCCCGAGAGCACCATGAACTCAAATAATGATGGACCTGGACCAAACTTGCCACGAATACTCAATGTGCCCTTGACATTTGGGAGTTGTAATTGCTGGGATTTATAGTTCACCTACAATTAAAGATCTTTTTGAACTCCACTGACGATGGAATTGAACCAAACTTGGCACACTGAACCCCCACAACCAACAGAAAATACTGGAAGGATTTGGTGGTCATTGACCTTGCGTTTTGGAGTTGTAGTTCACTTACATCTAGAGAGAACTGTAGACTCAAACAATGATGGGTCAGGACCAAACTTGGCACAAATACTCAATATGCCGAAATGTGAACACTGGTGGAGTTTGGGGGAAATAGACCTTGACATTTGGGAGTTGTAGTTGCTGGGATTTATAGTTCACCTACAATCAAAGATCTTTCTGAACTCCACTGACGAAGGAATTGGACCGAACTTGGCACACAGAACTCCCATGACCAACAGAAAATACTGTGTTTTCTGATCGTCTTTGGTGACCCCTCTGACACCCCCCTTGAGACCCCCCCAGGGGCCCCAACCCCCAAGTTGAGAAACACTGAGCTAGAGGCCTTGTGATACTACAACTCCCATGATTCTATAGCACCGAGCGATGGCAGTGAAAGCAGTGTCAAGCTGTGTTCATTGTATAGTTTCTGTGGATGAACCCAACGTGGCTGAGCTTTCTTCTTCCATCCTCAGTCCTTTTCCTTTTGTGCCATGGCTTCTCGCGATCTCATTTCTCATTTCTCATTTCTGCCTCAGGGGAGCGTGCTCGCTCCATCCATGTTCAACATCTACACAAATGACCAGCCACTGCCAGAAGGGACGGAGAGTTTCATCTATGCGGATGATCGTGCCATCACCGCTCAAGCAGGGAGCTTTGAGATGGTTGGACAGAAGCTCTCCGAAGCTCTAGGTGCTCTTACTGCAAAATTACAGGGAAAACCAACTGATCCCTAAATCATCTAAAACACAGACATGTGCCTTTCATCTCAAGAACAGAGAAGCATCCCGAGCTCTGAGGATTATTACCTGGGAAGGGATCCCACTGGAGCATTGCAGCGCACCCAAATACCTGGGAGTCAGTCTGGACCTTTCTCTGACCTACAAGAAGCACTGCCTGAACATCAAGCAAAAAGTGGGTGATAGAAACAATATCATACGAAAGCTGACTGGCACAACCTGGGGATCACAACCAGACACAGTGAAGACATCTGCCCTTGCGCTATGCTACTCTGCTGCTCAGTACGCACGCCCAGTGTGGAACACATCTCACCACACTAAAACAGTGGATGTGGCTCTGAATGAGACATGCCGCATTATCACGGGGTGTCTGCGACCTACACCACTGGAGAAATTACACTGCTTAGCCGGTATTGCACCACCTGACATCCGCCGGGAAGGAGCAGCCAATAGTGAAACGACCAAGGCAGAGACATCTCCAGCTCATCCCCTGTTTGGGTATCAGCCATCACGTCTACGACTTAAATCAAGAAATAGTTTTCTTAGATCTACAGAGACACTCACTGGAACACCTCAGCAAGCGAGAGTCCAAAAGTGGCAGGCTCAAACCCAGCACCTCAATCCGTGGGTGATACCAGGTGAGAGACTCCCCCCTGGGCACACAGAAGATGGGGAGACTTGGAAGGCGCTGAACAGACTGCGCTCTGGCACCACGAGATGCAGAGCCAACCTTCAGAAATGGGGCCACAAAGTGGAATCCTCGACATACGAGTGTGGAGAAGAGCAAACCACTGAACACCTGCTGCAGTGCAACCTGAGCCCTGCCACATGCACAATGGAGGACCTTCTTGCGGCAACACCAGAGGCACTCCAAGTGGCCAGAGACTGGTCAAAGGACATTTCATCAGCTACCAAGTTCGCAAAATTTGTGGTTGTTTAAAATCTGTTTGTTTGTTTTGTTGTGTTAGAAATGTAATACAATGTTCTGGTTGCGGATGACACGATAAATAAATAAATAATTTCTCATATTCTCAATTGAAGTCTGACAAACTGGGATTAAACGAAAGGAATTCTAGATCTAAGGAAGTAATGCTACCCCTCTATTCTGCTTTGGTTAGACCACATCTGGAATATTGTGTCCAATTCTGGGCACCACAATTCAAGAGAGATATTGACAAGCTGGAATGTGTCCAGAGGAGGGCGACTAAAATGATCAAGGGTCTGGAGAACAAGCCCTATGAGGAGCGGCTTAGGGAAATGGGCATGTTTAGCCTGAAGAAGAGAAGGCTGAGAGGAGACATGATAGCCATGTATAAATATGTGAGAAGAAGCCACAGGGAGGAGGGAGCAAGCTTGTTTTCTGCTTCCTTGGAGACTAGGACGCAATGGAACAATGGCTTCAAACTACAAGAGAGGAGATTCCATCTGAACATGAGGAAGAACTTCCTGACTGTGAGAGCCGTTCAGCAGTGGAACTCTCTGCCCCGGAGTGTGGTGGAGGCTCCTTCTTTGGAAGCGTTTAAGCAGAGGCTGGATGGCCATCTGTCAGGGGTGATTTGAATGCAATATTCCTGCTTCTTGGCAGAATGGGGTTGGACTGGATGGCCCAGGAGGTCTCTTCCAACTCTTTGATTCTATGATTCTATGAATTGTAAACGATCCAGAGTTTTCGGTATCGGGCCCAGATTGCACCACTGGATGGCATTGTGCCGAAAAGCCATGCTTCTTTGCTGCGAGGAACAGATTGCATGCGCTGCTTCCAGATAATGCGCCCCGCAAGATATTTCCAGAGCCCCCCTCCGCCACGCTCCCCGCTAATCCCGCTTGCTGTGTGGTCCTCCTTGTCCCGGCCCAAGATTACGGGGAAAGCAATAATGTAAGTTATGTTAATGCCCTGCTTACACACAACTCATCCATCACTGTCTTGCCACGGCCTTTCTATTACATAACATATCTGCGCATTTCCATTAGCATCAATCTGCCGAGCGACAGAATGCGCAGATGTGCGGAGATTACCTTAAAGAGACATCGCCATGCCTTAGAGGTCTGGACATCTCATTTTCAAGCGCAATACACATCCATATATTACTTACTTACTTACTTACTTAGGCGATCCCTCGTTGTCCGAGTAGGATTGTCTTCCAAGATCGGGTTCATAGGTGACGGTGGAGCCCTCTTCTTGACCTGCATGTTCTCCCACAGTGAGGGCATCGGTTTCCAGGTGGTCTTGATAAGCCTTCCTCTTGGCACGTTTCTCTCTTTCACCCTCCATTCATGCCTTTTCAAATTCTGCAGCACTGCTAGTCACAGCTGACCTCCAGCTGGAGCGCTCAAGGGCCAGGGCTTCCCAGTTCTCAGTGTCGGTCCCTGTCAGGCCTTCCTCTTGGCACGTTTCTCTCTTTCACCCTCCATTCATGCCTTTTCAAATTCTGCAGCACTGCTGGTCACAGCTGACCTCCAGCTGGAGCGCTCAAGAGCCAGGGCTTCCCACTTCTCAGTGTCGGTCCCTGTCAGGCCTTCCTCTTGGCACGTTTCTCTCTTTTGCCCTCCATTCGTGCCTCTTCAAATTCTACAGCACTGCTAGTCACATCTGACCTCCAGCTGGAGCGCTCAAGGGCCAGGGCTTCCCACTTCTCAGTATCGGTCCCTGTCAGGCCTTCCTCTTGGCACGTTTCTCTCTTTCACCCTCCATTCATGCCTCTTCACATTCTGCAGCACTGCTGGTCACAGCTGACCTCCAGCTGGAGCGCTCAAGAGCCAGGGCTTCCCACTTCTCAGTGTCGGTCCCTGTCAAGCCTTCCTCTTGGCACGTTTCTCTCTTTCACCCTCCATTCGTGCCTTTTCAAATTCTGCAGCACTGCTAGTCACAGCTGACCTCCAGCTGGAGCGCTCAAGGGCCAGGGCTTCCCACTTCTCAGTGTCGGTCCCTGTCAAGCCTTCCTCTTGGCACGTTTCTCTCACCCTCCATTCATGCCTCTTCACATTCTGCAGCACTGCTGGTCACAGCTGACCTCCAGCTGGAGCGCTCAAGGGCCAGGGCTTCCCAGTTCTCAATGTCGGTCCCTGTCAGGCCTCCCTCTTGGCACGTTTCTCTCTTTCACCCTCCATTCATGCCTCTTCACATTCTGCAGCACTGCTGGTCACAGCTGACCTCCAGCTGGAGCGCTCAAGGGCCAGGGCTTCCCAGTTCTCAATGTCGGTCCCTGTCAGGCCTCCCTCTTGGCACGTTTCTCTCTTTCACCCTCCATTCATGCCTTTTCAAATTCTGCAGCACTGCTAGTCACAGCTGACCTCCAGCTGGAGCGCTCAAGGGCCAGGGCTTCCCAGTTCTCAGTGTCGGTCCCTGTCAGGCTTTCCTCTTGGCACGTTTGTCTCTTTCACCCTCCATTCGTGCCTCTTCAAATTCTACAGCACTGCTGGTCACAGCTGGCCTCCAGCTGGAGCGCTCAAGGGCCAGGGCTTCCCACTTCTCAGTGTCGGTCCCTGTCAGGCCTTCCTCTTGGCACGTTTCTCTCTTTCGCCCTCCATTCGTGCCTTTTCAAATTCTGCAGCACTGCTAGTCACAGCTGACCTCCAGCTGGAGCACTCAAGGGCCAGGGCTTCCCACTTCTCAGTGTCGGTCCCTGTCAGGCCTTCCTCTTGGCACGTTTCTCTCTTTTGCCCTCCATTCGTGCCTCTTCAAATTCTACAGCACTGCTAGTCACAGCTGACCTCCAGCTGGAGCGCTCAAGGGCCAGGGCTTCCCACTTCTCAGTGTTGGTCCCTGTCAAGCCTTCCTCTTGGCACGTTTCTCTCTTTCACCCTCCATTCATGCCTCTTCACATTCTGCAGCACTGCTGGTCACAGCTGACCTCCAGCTGGAGCGCTCAAGGGCCAGGGCTTCCCACTTCTCAGTGTCGGTACCTGTCAGGCCTTCCTCTTGGCACGTTTCTCTCTTTCGCCCTCCACTCGTGCCTCTTAAGATTCTACAGCACTGCTGGTCACAGCTGACCGCCAGCTGGAGCGCTCAAGGGCCAGGGCTTCCCACTTCTCAGTGTCGGTCCCTGTCAGGCCTTCCTCTTGGCACGTTTCTCTCTTTCACCCTCCATTCATGCCTCTTCACATTCTGCAGCACTGCTAGTCACAGCTGACCTCCAGCTGGAGCGCTCAAGGGCCAGGGCTTCCCACTTCTCAGTGTCGGTCGCTGTCAAGCCTTCCTCTTGACACGTTTCTCTCTTTCACCCTCCATTCGTGCCTCTTCACATTCTGCAGCACTGCTGGTCACAGCTGACCTCCAGCTGGAGCGCTCAAGGGCCGGGGCTCCCTAGTTCTCAGTGTCGGTCCCTGTCAGGCCTTCCTCCTGACACGTTTCTCTCTTTCGCCCTCCATTCATGCCTCTTCACATTCTGCAGCACTGCTAGTCACAGCTGACCTCCAGCTGGAGCGCTCAAGGGCCAGGGCTTCCCAGTTTTCGGTGTCAATGCCACAGTTTTTAAGGCTGGCTTTGGGCCCATCTTTCAATCTCTTTTCCTGCCCACCAACATTCCATTTTCCATCCTTGAAGGGGAGGATAAAGGAAGGAAAGACAAGAGGAAAGGAAGGAAGGAGAAAGAGGGAGAGAAGGAAGAAAAGAAGGATGAGAGGGTGGAAGGGAAGGAAGGGGGGATGGAGAAAGAGGTGGGGAAGGAAGGGAGGGAAGTGGAGAAGGAGGAAGGAAAGAGAGGAAGGATAAAAGGGTGGAAGGAAAGGAGAAAATGGAGGAAAGGAGGAAGGAAAGAGAGAAGGAAGGAAAGACAAGAGGGAAGGAAGGAAGGAGAAATAGGGAGAGAGGGAAGGAAAGAAGGATGAAAGGGTAGAAGGGAAGGAAGGGGGGATGGAGGGATGGAGAAAGAGGTGGGGACGGAAAGGAAGGAAGTAGAGAAGGAGGAAGGAAAGAGAGGAAGGATAAAAGGGTGGAAGGAAAGGAGAAAATGGAGAAAAGGGGGAAGGAAAGAGAGAAGGAAGGAAAGACAAGAGGGAAGGAAGGAAGGAGAAAGAGGGAGAGAGGGAAGGGAAGAAGGATGAAAGGGAAGGAAGGAGGGATGGAGAAAGAGGTAGGGAAGGAAGGGAAGGAAGTAGAGAAGGAGGAAGGAAAGAGAGGAAGGATAAAAGGGTGGAAGGAAAGGAGAAAATGGAGGAAAGGGGGAAGGAAAGAGAGAAGGAAGGAAAGACAAGAGGGAAGGAAGGAAGGAGAAATAGGGAGAGAGGGAAGGAAAGAAGGATGAAAGGGTAGAAGGGAAGGAAGGAGGGATGGAGAAAGAGGTGGGGAAGGAAGGGAAGGAAGTAGAGAAGGAGGAAGGAAAGAAAGAGAGGAAGGATAAAAGGGTGGAAGGAAAGGAGAAAATGGAGGAAAGGAGGAAGGAAAGAGAGAAGGAAGGAAAGACAAGAGGGAAGGAAGGAAGGAGAAAGAGGGGGAGAGGGAAGAAAAGAAGGATGAAAGGGAAGGAAGGAGGGATGGAGAAAGAGGTAGGGAAGGAAGGGAGGGAAGTAGAGAAGGAGGAAGGAAAGAGAGGAAGGATGAAAGGGTGGAAGGAAAGGAGAAAATGGAGGAAAGGAGGAAGGAAAGAGAGAAAGAAGGAAAGACAAGAGAGAAGGAAGGAAGGAGAAATAGGGAGAGAGGGAAGGAAAGAAGGATGAAAGGGTAGAAGGGAAGGAAGGAGGGATGGAGAAAGAGGTAGGGAAGGAAGGGAAGGAAGTAGAGAAGGAGGAAGGAAAGAAAGAGAGGAAGGATAAAAGTGTGGGAGGAAAGGAGAAAATGGAGGAAAGGAGGAAGGAAAGAGAGAAGGAAGGAAAGACAAGAGGGAAGGAAGGAAGGAGAAATAGGGAGAGAGGGAAGGAAAGAAGGATGAAAGGGTAGAAGGGAAGAAGGAGGGATGGAGAAAGAGGTAGGGAAGGAAGGGAAGGAAGTAGAGAAGGAGGAAGGAAAGAAAGAGAGGAAGGATAAAAGTGTGGGAGGAAAGGAGAAAATGGAGGCAAGGAGGAAGGAAAGAGAGAAGGAGGGAAAGACAAGAGGGAAGGAAGGAAGGAGAAAGAGGGAGAGAGGGAAGAAAAGAAGGATGAAAGGGAAGGAAGGAGGGATGGAGAAAGAGGTAGGGAAGGAAGGGAAGTAGAGAAGGAGGAAGGAAAGAGAGGAAGGATAAAAGGGTGGAAGGAAAGGAGAAAATGGAGGAAAGGGGGAAGGAAAGAGAGAAGGAAAGAAAGACAAGAGGGAAGGAAGGAAGGAGAAAGAGGGAGAGAGGGAAGGAAAGAAGGATGAAAGGGTGGAAGGGAAGGAAGGAGGGATGGAGAAAGAGGTGGGGAAGGAAGGGAAGGAAGTAGAGAAGGAGGAAGGAAAGAAAGAGAGGAAGGATAAAAGGGTGGAAGGAAAGGAGAAAATGGAGGAAAGGAGGAAGGAAAGAGAGAAGGAAGGAAAGACAAGAGGGAAGGAAGGAAGGAGAAAGAGGGAGAGAGGGAAGGGAAGAAGGATGAAAGGGAAGGAAGGAGGGATGGAGAAAGAGGTAGGGAAGGAAGGGAAGGAAGTAGAGAAGGAGGAAGGAAAGAGAGGAAGGATAAAAGGGTGGAAGGAAAGGAGAAAATGGAGGAAAGGGGGAAGGAAAGAGAGAAGGAAGGAAAGACAAGAGGGAAGGAAGGAAGGAGAAATAGGGAGAGAGGGAAGGAAAGAAGGATGAAAGGGTAGAAGGGAAGGAAGGAGGGATGGAGAAAGAGGTGGGGAAGGAAGGGAAGGAAGTAGAGAAGGAGGAAGGAAAGAAAGAGAGGAAGGATAAAAGGGTGGAAGGAAAGGAGAAAATGGAGGAAAGGAGGAAGGAAAGAGAGAAGGAAGGAAAGACAAGAGGGAAGGAAGGAAGGAGAAAGAGGGGGAGAGGGAAGAAAAGAAGGATGAAAGGGAAGGAAGGAGGGATGGAGAAAGAGGTAGGGAAGGAAGGGAGGGAAGTAGAGAAGGAGGAAGGAAAGAGAGGAAGGATGAAAGGGTGGAAGGAAAGGAGAAAATGGAGGAAAGGAGGAAGGAAAGAGAGAAGGAGGGAAAGACAAGAGGGAAGGAAGGAAGGAGAAAGAGGGAGAGAGGGAAGAAAAGAAGGATGAAAGGGAAGGAAGGAGGGATGGAGAAAGAGGTAGGGAAGGAAGGGAAGTAGAGAAGGAGGAAGGAAAGAGAGGAAGGATAAAAGGGTGGAAGGAAAGGAGAAAATGGAGGAAAGGGGGAAGGAAAGAGAGAAGGAAAGAAAGACAAGAGGGAAGGAAGGAAGGAGAAAGAGGGAGAGAGGGAAGGAAAGAAGGATGAAAGGGTGGAAGGGAAGGAAGGAGGGATGGAGAAAGAGGTGGGGAAGGAAGGGAAGGAAGTAGAGAAGGAGGAAGGAAAGAAAGAGAGGAAGGATAAAAGGGTGGAAGGAAAGGAGAAAATGGAGGAAAGGAGGAAGGAAAGAGAGAAGGAAGGAAAGACAAGAGGGAAGGAAGGAAGGAGAAAGAGGGGGAAAGGGAAGAAAAGAAGGATGAAAGGGAGGGAAGGAGGGATGGAGAAAGAGGTAGGGAAGGAAGGGAGGGAAGTGGAGAAGGAGGAAGGAAAGAGAGGAAGGATAAAAGGGTGGGAGGAAAGGAGAAAATGGAGGAAAGGAGGAAGGAAAGAGAGAAGGAAGGAAAGACAAGAGGGAAGGAAGGAAGGAGAAAGAGGGGGAAAGGGAAGAAAAGAAGGATGAAAGGGAAGGAAGGAGGGATGGAGAAAGAGGTAGGGAAGGAAGGGAGGGAAGTGGAGAAGGAGGAAGGAAAGAGAGGAAGGATAAAAGGGTGGGAGGAAAGGAGAAAATGGAGGAAAGGAGGAAGGAAAGAGAGAAAGAAGGAAAGACAAGAGGGAAGGAAGGAAGGAGAAAGAGGGAGAGAAGGAAGGAAAGAAAGATGAAAGGGTGGAAGGGAAGGAAGGAGTTATGGAGAAGGAGGTAGGAAAGGAAGGGAAGGAAGTAGAGAAGGAGGAAGGAAAGAGAGGAAGGATAAAAGGGTGGAAGGAAAGGAGAAAATGGAGGAAAGGAGGAAGGAAGAGAGAGACGAAGGAAAGACAAGAGAGAAGGAAGGAAGGAGAAAGAGGGAGAGAAGGAAGGAAAGAAGGATGAAAGGGTGGAAGGGAAGGAAGGGGGGATAGAGAAAGAGGTAGGGAAGGAAGGGAGGGAAGTAGAGAAGGAGGAATGAAAGAGAGGAAGGATAAAAGGGTGGAAGGAAAGGAGAAAATGGAGGAAAGGGGGAAGGAAAGAGAGAAAGAAGGAAAGACAAGAGGGAAGGAAGGAAGGAGAAAGAGGGAGAGAGGGAAGGGAAGAAGGATGAAAGGGAAGGAAGGAGGGATGGAGAAAGAGGTAGGGAAGGAAGGGAAGGAAGTAGAGAAGGAGGAAGGAAAGAGAGGAAGGATAAAAGGGTGGAAGGAAAGGAGAAAATGGAGGAAAGGAGGAAGGAAAGAGAGAAAGAAGGAAAGACAAGAGAGAAGGAAGGAAGGAGAAAGAGGGAGAGAGGGAAGGGAAGAAGGATGAAAGGGAAGGAAGGAGGGATGGAGAAAGAGGTGGGGAAGGAAGGGAAGGAAGTAGACAAGGAGGAAGGAAAGAGAGGAAGGATAAAAGGGTGGGAGGAAAGGAGGAAATGGAGGAAAGGAGGAAGGAAAGAGAGAAAGAAGGAAAGACAAGAGGGAAGGAAGGAAGGAGAAAGAGGGAGAGAGGGAAGGAAAGAAGGAGGGAAGGGTGGAAGGGAAGGAAGGAGGGATGGAGAAAGAGGTGGGGAAGGAAGGGAAGGAAGTGGAGAAGGAGGAAGGATAGAGAGGAAGGATAAAAGTGTGGGAGGAAAGGAGAAAATGGAGGAAAGGAGGAAGGAAAGAGAGAAAGAAGGAAAGACAAGAGGGAAGGAAGGAAGGAGAAAGAGGGAGAGAGGGAAGGGAAGAAGGATGAAAGGGAAGGAAGGAGGGATGGAGAAAGAGGTAGGGAAGGACGGGAAGGAAGTAGAGAAGGAGGAAGGAAAGAAAGGAAGGATAAAAGGGTGGGAGGAAAGGAGAAAATGGAGGAAAGGAGGAAGGAAAGAGAGAAGGAAGGAAGGAGAAAGAGGGAGAGAAGAAAGAAAGAAAGGAAAGAGAGAAGGGTGAAAAGGAAGGATGGAAGATGAAAGAGGGAGGTAAGGAGGGGAACGGGGGGAAGGAAGGAAAGACAAGAGGGAAGGAAGGAAGGAGAAAGAGGGGGAAAGGGAAGAAAAGAAGGATGAAAGGGAAGGAAGGAGGGATGGAGAAAGAGGTAGGGAAGGAAGGGAGGGAAGTGGAGAAGGAGGAAGGAAAGAGAGGAAGGATAAAAGGGTGGGAGGAAAGGAGAAAATGGAGGAAAGGAGGAAGGAAAGAGAGAAAGAAGGAAAGACAAGAGGGAAGGAAGGAAGGAGAAAGAGGGAGAGAAGGAAGGAAAGAAAGATGAAAGGGTGGAAGGGAAGGAAGGAGTTATGGAGAAGGAGGTAGGAAAGGAAGGGAAGGAAGTAGAGAAGGAGGAAGGAAAGAGAGGAAGGATAAAAGGGTGGAAGGAAAGGAGAAAATGGAGGAAAGGAGGAAGGAAGAGAGAGACGAAGGAAAGACAAGAGAAAAGGAAGGAAGGAGAAAGAGGGAGAGAAGGAAGGAAAGAAGGATGAAAGGGTGGAAGGGAAGGAAGGGGGGATAGAGAAAGAGGTAGGGAAGGAAGGGAGGGAAGTAGAGAAGGAGGAATGAAAGAGAGGAAGGATAAAAGGGTGGAAGGAAAGGAGAAAATGGAGGAAAGGGGGAAGGAAAGAGAGAAAGAAGGAAAGACAAGAGGGAAGGAAGGAAGGAGAAAGAGGGAGAGAGGGAAGGGAAGAAGGATGAAAGGGAAGGAAGGAGGGATGGAGAAAGAGGTAGGGAAGGAAGGGAAGGAAGTAGAGAAGGAGGAAGGAAAGAGAGGAAGGATAAAAGGGTGGAAGGAAAGGAGAAAATGGAGGAAAGGAGGAAGGAAAGAGAGAAAGAAGGAAAGACAAGAGAGAAGGAAGGAAGGAGAAAGAGGGAGAGTGGGAAGGGAAGAAGGATGAAAGGGAAGGAAGGAGGGATGGAGAAAGAGGTGGGGAAGGAAGGGAAGGAAGTAGACAAGGAGGAAGGAAAGAGAGGAAGGATAAAAGGGTGGGAGGAAAGGAGAAAATGGAGGAAAGGAGGAAGGAAAGAGAGAAAGAAGGAAAGACAAGAGGGAAGGAAGGAAGGAGAAAGAGGGAGAGAGGGAAGGAAAGAAGGAGGGAAGGGTGGAAGGGAAGGAAGGAGGGATGGAGAAAGAGGTGGGGAAGGAAGGGAAGGAAGTGGAGAAGGAGGAAGGATAGAGAGGAAGGATAAAAGTGTGGGAGGAAAGGAGAAAATGGAGGAAAGGAGGAAGGAAAGAGAGAAAGAAGGAAAGACAAGAGGGAAGGAAGGAAGGAGAAAGAGGGAGAGAGGGAAGGGAAGAAGGATGAAAGGGAAGGAAGGAGGGATGGAGAAAGAGGTAGGGAAGGACGGGAAGGAAGTAGAGAAGGAGGAAGGAAAGAAAGGAAGGATAAAAGGGTGGGAGGAAAGGAGAAAATGGAGGAAAGGAGGAAGGAAAGAGAGAAGGAAGGAAGGAGAAAGAGGGAGAGAAGAAAGAAAGAAAGGAAAGAGAGAAGGGTGAAAAGGAAGGATGGAAGATGAAAGAGGGAGGTAAGGAGGGGAAAGGGGGGAAGGAAGGAAAGACAAAAGGGTAGGGGAAAAGATGAATGGGAAGGATGAAGGAAAAGGAGAAGGAAGGGAAGAAAAGAAGGATGGATGGAAGGGAAGGATAAAGGGAACAAATGACAAAAGGGAAGGAAGGAAGGAAAGAAAGAAGGAAGGAAGGATGAAAGGGTGGAAGGGAAGACAAGAGGGAGGGAGAAAGAGGGAGGGAAGGAAGGGTGGGAAGGAGAGAAGGAGGAAGGAAAGAGAGGAAGAAAGGATAAAGGAAAGAGAAGGAAGGATTGACAAAAAGGAAGGAAGGAAGGAAGGAAGGAAGGAAGGAAGGAAGGAAGGAGAAAGAGGGAGAGAGGGAAAGAGGGAAGGAAAGACAAAAGGGAAGGAAGGATGAACGGGAAGGAGGAAAGAAAAATGGAAGAATGGGAGAGAAGGATGGAAGGATAAAGGAAAGAGAAAAGGAAGGAAAGACAAAAGGGAAGTAGGGAAGGAAGGATGAAAAGGTGGAAAGGAAGGATGGAAGAAGAAAGAAGGAGGTAAGGAGGGAGGAAAGAGGGAAGGAAGGAAAGAGAAAAGGGACGAAAGGATGAAAGGGAAAGAAGGATATCTGGGGCTTTGAAGTTCTGCGAGATATTTGCCCTTGGCTGTCAGAAAGCAAACTACAGATTCCAGGATGTCATAGGATGGAGCCGTAGGTGTTCAAGTGGTGCCCAATTGCTATAGTTCTAAATATGATACATTCAGCATCAACCACAGCAACGCAGAATACTATATCCAAGTTACAGGCTCCATCTACACTGTTGAATTAATCCAGTTTGAAACTACTTTAACTTCCATGGCTCAGTGATATGGAATTATAAGAGTTGTTGTTTTACAAGACCTTTTGCTTTCTCTGCTGAAGAGAAAGCAAAAGATCTTGTATATTGTCTGTACTATAGGATGAATGCACTTTGGAGGTACTTCATCTGCGCATGGCGCAGCGATATGGAATCCTGGGATTTGTAGTTTGGTGACGCACCAGGAACTAAAGTGGAATCATCTACATACAGTATAGAGTGCTGGTGCTTTACTAAACTATACTGTCCGTACGTAGTATAGGATGAATGCAGTTTGGAGCCACTTCACCCGCCAGAACACAGTGCTATGGCATCCTGGGATTTGTAGTTTGGTAAAGCACCAGGAACTAAAGCGGAATCATCTACATACAGTATAGAATACTGGTACTTCACTAAACTATACTGTCCGTACATAGTATAGGATGAATGCACTTTGGAGCCACTTCAGATGCCGTGGCGCAGTGCTATGGAATCCTGGGATTTGTAGTTTGGTGAAGCACGAGGAACTAAAGTGGAATCATCTACATACAGTATAGAATACTGGTACTTCACTAAACTATACTGTCCGTACGTACTATAGGATGAATGCAGTTTGGAGCCACTTCACCCGCCAGAACACAGTGCTATGGAATCCTGGGATTTGTAGTTTGGTAAAGCACCAGGAACTAAAGAGGAATCATCTACATACACTATAGAGTGCAATCATCTACATACAGTATAGTAAAGCTGGTGCTTTACTAAATTATACTGTCCGTACATACTATAGGATGAAGTTTGGAGCCACTTCAGTTGCCATGGTGCAGTGCTATGGCATCCTGGGATTTGTAGTTTGGTAAAGCACCAGGAACTAAAGCGGAATCATCTACATACAGTATAGAGTGCTGGTGCTTCACTAAACTATACTGTCCGTACGTAGGAATCATCTACATACAGTATAGAGTGCTGGTACTTCACTAAACTATACTGTCCGTACGTAGGAATCATCTACATACAGTATAGAGTGCTGGTGCTTCACTAAACTATACTGTCCGTACATACTATATGATGAATGCAGTTTGGAGCCACTTTAGCTGCCATGGTGCAGTGCTATGGCATCCTGGGATTTGTAGTTTGGTAAAGGAACTAAAGTGAAATCATCTGCATATAGAAAAGCTAAAGTATGTATGTGTTACTATGTTGGTATGTTTACACCACAAAGGCTCCTGCATGGCTTGATGGATCCGGGCCAACCTTGGCACAGATTACCTTTCATTATGATTTTGTTTGCCAGGTAAAGGTAAATACGGAAAGGGCTGGCGAGCCTTTGTGAGGCCGGGGAGGTAAATACCGAAAGGAAAACAGTCTGGGAAGGGAAAGAGTCTCTCTCTGTGTGTGTTTGCTTGCTTTTTGTGCAAGAAGATAATAAATGGACTTGGCAACTGTTGAGTGCACACAGGCTATTAATAGAAGGGCTGCATTATTGAGCTGCCTTGGGCAAGGCAATGGGGAAGAGACAGGCTACAAATCTATTAAATAAGAGGCCGATACGTAATGAATAACTAATGGAGAAAGTGGATTATAGTGTTCCGTTGTCACTCTCCGCCCCATGGATGGCTAGGTTGGCACAGGTAACATCCCTGCACAAAAGCACCCCTGGGATTAGCGCTATACGCGAATGCGTACCTTGCCTATTGCTTCATCCGCCCCTGCTTGCACACCAAACTACGACTCCCATGATTCCATACCATTGAGCCATGGCAGGTAAAGTGTTGTCAAACCGCATTCCTTCTACAACAGTTTCTCAACCTTACAAATGCTGTGACCCCCGAATACAGTTCCTCAGGTTGTGGTGACCCCCAAACATAACATTATTTTCATTGCTACATCACAACTGTAATTTTGCTAACATAAATATCTGATATGCAGGATGTATTTTCATTCCTGGAGCCAATTTGGCACAAATATTCAATATGCTCAAATCTGAATACTGGTGGTATTGGAGTGGATTGGTTTTGTCATTTGGGAGTTGTAGTTGCTGGGATTTATAGTTCACCTACAATCAGAGAGCATTCCACCAACGATGAATTGGACCAAACTTGGCACACAGAACTCCCATGACCTACAGACAATACTGGAAGGGTTTGGTGGGCATTGACCTTGAGTTTTGGAGTTGTAGTTCACCTGCATCCAGAGAGCACTGTGGACTCAAACAGTGATAGATCTGGACCAAACTTGACACAAATACTCACTATGCTCACAATGCTCACTATGACACAAATACTCACTAAATGTGAATACTGGTGGAGTTTGGGAAAATTAGACTTTGTCATTTGGGAGTTGTTGTTGCTGGGATTTATAGTTCACCTACAATCAAAGAGCATTCTGAACTCCACCAACAATGAAATTGAACCAAACTTGGCACACAGAACTCATATGGCCAACACTGAATACTGGGTTTGGTGGGCATTGATCTTGAGTTTGGGAGTTGTAGTTGTAGTTCACCTACATCCAGAGTTGGAGTTGTAGTTCACCTACATCCAGAGAGCACTGTGGACTCAAACAGTGATAGATCTGGACCAAACTTGACACAAAAACTCACTATGCTCACTATGACACAAATACTCACTAAATGTGAATACTGGTGGAGTTTGGGAAAATTAGACCTTGTCATTTGGGAGTTGTTGTTGCTGGGATTTATAGTTCACCTACAATCAAAGAGCATTCTGAACTCCACCAACAATGAAATTGAACCAAACTTGGCACACAGAACTCATATGGCCAACATTGAATACTGGGTTTGGTGGGCATTGATCTTGAGTTTGGGAGTTGTAGTTCACCGACATTCAAAGAGCACTGTGGACTCAAGCAATGATGGATCCAGGCCAAACTTGACAGGAATACTCACTATGGCCAAATTTGAACACTGGTTGAGTTTGGGAAAATTAGAACTTGAGATTTGGGAGTTGTAACTGCTGGGATTTATAGTTCAACTACAATCAAAGAGCATTCTGAACTCCACCAACAATGAAATTGAACCAAACTTGGCACACAGAACTCATATGGCCAACATTGAATACTGGGTTTGGTGGGCATTGATCTTGAGTTTGGGAGTTGTAGTTCACCGACATTCAAAGAGCACTGTGGACTCAAACAATGATGGATCTGGGCCAAACTTGACACGAATACTCACTATGGCCAAATGTGAACACTGGTGGAGTTTGGGAAAATTAGACCCTGAGATTTGGGAGTTGTAGTTGCTGGGATTTATAGTTCACCTACAATCAAAGAGCATTCTGAGCCCCACCAATGATAGAATTGGGCCAAACTTCCCACACAGAACCCCCATGACCAACAGAAAATACTGTGTTTTCCGATGGTCTTTGACGACCCCTCTGACACCCCCTCGTCAACCCCCCCAGTGGCCTCGACACCCAGCTTGAGAAACACTGGTGCAGAAGGAACCTTTTTTCGTGTCTGTATTGGGCACATTTAGGTACTGTTGCAATTCATGCAAATACTTTTTTCTGAAACATTTTTGTGTGTGTATGTGGGTTGGGGGTGACATTTCAGACAATGGGATTATTCTCCATGGGGGGGGGGGGGTCCAAGACCCTGTCATTTGAAGAATAGGGATAAATGGCTTTACTTCGAATGGAGCCCATTCCCAGCTGGGAACGAATCTCTTGCCGCCTCCCTGTTGATAAGCAGCCCAGCGGTGTTGACAAATGGAGTCCTTTCATAAGAAATAATTTGGGCAACTTTTAATTAAATTTGCCGGAGAGCCTGAGATTTCAACAACAACAAAAAAGAGGAATGGAAAGAGACAAGCAAAGAGCCTGCAAAGCCTCTTCATCCCGAGGAAGAAAGCACAGAAGAGGAAGATAATGGTAAATTATTACATTTCTTAATCAGTAGAAGCTGGTGGCTTGCTTGGGGACTCACTCTGGATTTTAGTCCGAACTTGAAAGGAAAAGGCCAATGCACTTGAACCCTATCCCACCAAATAAAATTCGTTCCAAAACCCAGAGTGGATTTAATGCCTCTATCCTACAGGAGAGCTGCAAATACAATGTTACTTCATTGGGTGCATCTACACGGTGGAATTAATGCAGTTCGATCCCACTTTGACGCTATAGAATCCTGGGAATTCTGCTTCGGTGAAGCAAAGGTAAAATATCTTGGAATAATGTAGATTTAATGCAGTTTGACACCACTTTAAATATGGAATCGTGGCAGTTGTTACTTGCATTATCTGGCAAGGAAGGCTAAAAACCTTGCAAAACTACAACTTCCATGATTCTATACAATTGAACCTTGGCAGTCAAACTGGGTTAATTCTTAAGTGTAGGTGCTTTCCTGGGCTCTGACCTGTCAGTCAGCAATCCCTGGAAAAGAGATTGAAAGATGGGCTTAAAGCCAACCTTACAAACTGTGGCATAGACACTGAGAACTGGAAAGCCCTAGCCCTTGAGTGCTCTAACTGGAGGTCAGCTGTGACCAGCAGTGCTGCGGAATTTGAAGAGACATGAATGGAGGACGAAAGGGAGAAACTCCTTTGTGAAATCTTGGCTCTGCCTTCTCCTCTCCTCTGCTTTATTTCCCCCTGTTTATAGGCCTTCCCAATAGCGTAGATATCTTTCTCTGTATTCATTTTTGATGGAGCATAAATTTCCCCAGAGGCCAGGCTTAATTCCATTTCCCTGTATAGAACTCTTGCTGGACTCCTTCTCTTTCTAGAGTAGAGCTACTATGACTTAGCCTTGGGACTGGCCTAGCAATCAAAAAACAGGGATCCTCAGTAGCTGCATTTAGCATTATTTTTATACCAGCAGTCCAAAGGACAACAGAAGCTTTTGGCCAGCCTAAGCTTCACAAGGAAGAAGATTGAGACAGTTTATAACCATCACTTTGCATCAGAGGCAGAAGACTTTCAAAGATTCCAGAAAGATGCCTGCAACCAGCAAAATCTCCTTTTGTAATGTATTGTTTTAAGTTACCTTATGATAGTCCCGGGTGGAGTTAACCCTTTATTCGTCTTGTTTGGAGTAAACCCATTTGGTTATCTTTTTACCTTGCCTAAAGTGCCTCTGTCTTAATCTTAACAGAAGGTATACAGGTAAAGCCAGACAATAGAATTTTCCCAAAGGCTCGGGCATGCTATCACATCCTTCCTTGGAAGTTTTTAAACAGAGGCTGGATGGCCATCCGTCGGGGTTGCTTTGATTGTGCTTCTCGTGCATAGCAGGGGGTTGGACTAGATGGCTCATGGGGTCTCTAAGGAGCCACTTTTGCCCGGAGATTCTGCCCCTTTATCTTCAGGACTGGAGAAGAGGATTTGGGCCGAGCCTCGAGATCCTTCCCGCGTCTCCAAACGCTGCCCTTGACAGGCACAACTTTCCTTTGAAAGTCTTTTCCTGCTCTCAACTTTTCAGTTTGTGTGTCTGCGGGGGAAGGAGATGCATCAAGCGGCTCCTCCACTCAGCAGCTCTGTCACTCTCGCCTTCCATCTTTCCTCCTTTGCCGCTGCTTCCATCACCTCTCATCCTGCTTCGGTTTTGGAGATTAAAGAAGATGAATGACAGGTTGTTTCTCTGGAGCGGCTCTTCTTCGAGACCTTCATCTCCTCCTCTTGTCCTGATCTTGCTCTCTCCTTCAACCTCCCTCTTTCTTTCTCTCTCTCGCTCTCACACCACACCATCCAGGATATTCCAAAGATGGAAACCCTATTTGGCGTGGCATCCATACTTATACAGTCAGAGGCGGCCCTAGGTAATTTTAAATGGTAAGCCAACAGTATTTTGGCGCTCCCCCCCCCCCCCCAACCAATCATTGATATATATTTTCTGTTCATCGTGGGAGTTCTGTGTGCCATATTTGGTTCAATTCCATCATTGGTGGAGTTCAGACTGCTCTTTGATTGTAGGTGAACTATACATCCCAGTAACTACACTTGCCGCACATGCTCCCTTGCCTGGCTCGCTTTGGGTCCGGAGGCATGCCTGAAGATCCCGGCGTGTGCACCAAAAGTCACCTCTTCTCCTGACTTTCTCCTCAGCCATTGGGACCAAGAGAGAGAGAGAGAGATGGAGGTGGAGATGTCCATCTTTCCTGAAGGTAGGCGCAAAAACAAAGGAGGGAGCGGAGGTAGGAGATACCTCCAGCCAGAGGGGCTCTCTCTCTCTCTTGGAAGAAGCAACTACAACTCCCAAATGTTAAAGTCTATTTCCCCCAAAGTCCACCAGTGTTCACATTTGGGCATATGTTGCATTCATGCTAAGTTTGGTCCAGATCCACAGTGCTCTCTCGATGTAGGTGAACTACAACTCCAAAAGTCAAGGTCAATATCCACCAAACCCTTCCAGTATTTTCTGTTGGTCATGGGAGTTCTGTGTGCCAAGTTTAGTTCAACTCTATTGTTGGTGGAGTTCAGAATGCTCTTTGGTTGTAAGTGAACTATAAATCCCAGAAACTACAACTCCCAAATGTCAAGGTCTATTTCCCTCAAACTCTACCAGTGTTCACATTTGGGAATATGTTGTATTCATGCCAAGTTTGGTCCAGATCTCTCATTGTTTGAGTCCACAGTGCTCTCTGGATGTAGGTGAACTACAACTCCAAAACACAAGGTCACAATGTTCCAGTATTTTCTGTCGGTCATGTGAGTTCTGTGTGGCAAGATTGGTTCAATTCCATTGTTGGTGGAGTTCAGAATGCTCTCTGATTGTAGGTGAACTATAAATCCCAGCAACTACAACTCCCAAATGCCAAGGTCTATTTCCCTCAAATTCCACCAGTGTTCACATTTGGGCATATTGAGTATTTGTGCCAAGTTTGGTCCAGATCCCTCATTAGAGAATGCATAAGGATGTGGGTGAACTGCAATTCTCAAAATCATGGGTCGATCACCCCGAAACCCTGCCAACTCTGGTTATCTTGGGTCTGCCATGTTTAGTCCAAATCCATCATTGGTGGTCTTCAGGGTGCTCTCTGGATGTAGGGTGAACTACAACTCCCACTGGCACGAGTCACTCTCCCCACAAACCTTTCCACTATATTCTGTTGGTCATGGGGGTTTTGTGAGCCAAATTTGGTTCAATTCCATCATTGGTGGAGTTCAGAAGGCTCTTTGATTCTAGGTGAACTATACATCCCAGCAACTACAACTCTAGAGCTGACTTTTGAGTGTGCAGTGAATGCAGTTTGATACCACTTTAACTGCTATGGATTCCTAGGAGTTATAGTTTTACAAGGTCTTTCGCCTTCTCTGCCCAAGAGTGCTGGGACCTCACCAAACTACACTTTCCATGATATCAGAGTATTTAATCCATGACACTTAAAACGGTGTCGAACGACGTTAATTCTGCAGTGCAGATGCCTGTTCCGTGCTCATTTTTGCCATTCGTCTTCATGGTGATATCTCCAAATTGAGAGTGTTAGAGACCCTAAATTGGGTCTTCTTAGCTCCACATCACGGGAACACGTAAGGAAGGAGACAGTCCCAAAAAAGATCAAAAAACAAGGTTTATTTTAGTTTCTTCATGAAGAAGACGGACAGCCTGGCAGCATACGCAGATGCTACCCTTCAAGTGACTGCCGCGCCCCTCCTCTTTTTCTGCTGACTTTTATACTCAAGTAGTACGTCATGGAAAGTACTCTCTTTCCAGCCCCTCTCCCTTGACCTTCTTGTACCTGCAGACTCTGCGCTTAACAACAACCTTTGAACTTAACCACAACACAACTACTTCCTATGGTGATCTCTCTAAATTGAGAGTGTTAGAGACCCTAAATTGGGTCTTCTTAGGTCCACATCACGGGAACACGTAAGGAAGGAGACAGTCCCCCCAAAAAAGATAAAAAAACAAGGTTTATTTTAGTTTCTTCATGAAGAAGACGGACAGCCTGGCAGCATACGCAGATGCGACCCTTCAAGTGACTGCCACGCCCCTCCTCTGTTTCTGCTGCCTTTTATACTCAAGTAGTACGTCATGGAAAGTACTCTCTTTCCAGCCCCTCTCCCTTGACCTTCTTGTACCTGCAGACTCTGCGCTTAACAACAACCTTTGAACTTAACCACAACACAACTACTTCATATGTAGGCTTGAACTTTGTATGACCTCTACATGTCACATCTTGTTTCTTAAAAACATTTTCTTCCATGTTGCTCCTTTTCTACAGAGAAAGGGTATATTTCTTTTTTGCTGTTAATTTCATTCAAAGCCCCTTGCTTAGCATTTGCAAATTTCACTCAAAGACCCTTTCAAGAAATCTACATTTTCCCCAAATGGAAGGAGGAAGATTATTATTTTTTTGCCTCTGTTTTGTGTGTGTGGTCCTCATCCGCAATGCACTTGTAACCTGATTATAGTGGCAGTCGTGGCTCATGCACACAGTCGCGCGCGCGCACACACACACACTCACAGATGCGCAACCACAACTGGGCTCTGTAATTACATCTCTCCATTTATCTTCCTGGAGAGATTTTCTGCTTTTGGCACACACAGGGAAAGAAGGGAACACACTTGTTAGGACAGCAAATTCCAGGTTGCTCGCAGAAGGTCTTAGAGAGCCGGCAGCCTCTCCCTGTTGTCAAGGGAATGATGATGGGAGGCTTTGCCGGGCCCTGGTTTTGCCAGGAAAATGGATCACAGAGAGAGGCGGGTTCAAGGGAGACCGGAATGAGGGCACGGCCTGACCCAAGGAGGCTCCTCTCTTGTTGCAGAACCGCATTTCAGCTTGCAATCCAGTTGGCAGTGTGAAAAGCAGCCTCAAACAAGGCCAGAAGGACCGTATTGATTTGATTGGAAGATGCCATTGATCATAAGATGCACACTAGGTTCAGTATCACCAACAGGAAAGAAGGGAGGGAGGAAGGAAAAAGGAAGAAAGAAAAGAAGGATGAAAGGAAAGGAAAGGAAAGGAAAGAGGGAGGGAGGGAGGGAGGGAAAGGACAGGACAGGAAAGGAAAGGACAGGAAAGGAAGAAGGAAGGAAGGAAGGAAGGAAGGAAAAGAGAGGAAGGAAGGAAAGAAGAAAGGAAGGGAAAAAAGAAGGGAGGAAGGAAAAAAGGAAGGAAGGGGGGAGGGAGGAAGGAAGGAAGGAAAAAGGGAGGAAGGAAGGAAAAAGAGAATAAAGGAAAAGAAGTCAGGGAAGAAGGAAAGAAGGAAGGAAAGAAGGGAGGGAGGGAGGGAAGAAGGATAGAAGAAAGGGAGGGAGGGAGGAAAAAAGAAGGAAGGAAAGAAGGAAGGAAAGAATGAAGGAAGGAAGGAAGGAAAGAAGGAAAGAAGGGAGGGAGAGAAGAAAGGAGGAAGGCAGGGAGGGAGAGAGGAAGGAAAGAAGGGGAAAAAGGAAGAAAGGAAGAAAAAACAGAAGAAAAGAAAAGAAGTCTGGGAGGAAAGAAAGGAAGGAAAGGAGGAAGGGAGGGAGGAAGGAAAGAAGGGAGGGAGGGAGGAAGGAAGAAAAAAGGATGAAAGGAAAGGAAAGATGGAGGGAGGGAGGGGGAGGGAGGGAGGAAGGGAAGAATGAAGGAAGGAAGGGAGGGAGGGAGGAAGGAAGGAAGAAAGAAGGGAGGGAGGGAAGAAGGAAGGAAAAAGGAAGAAAGGAAGGAAAAACAGAAGAAAGGAAAAGAAGTCAGGGAGGGAGGAAAGAAGGAAGGAAGGAAGGAAAAAAGGAAAAATGCCAGTTCTTGACTCCATCATCTGATGGGTAATCCTCACCATAAACCTCTTTCATCTCATCGAACGTCTCCTTTGGTGTGCGCCCTTGCAAGGAAAGGAACTTGAGGACTGCTCTGGATTCCACTGGGTCCATTCCCAAACCTCACACCACTTCCGCATCCGTACAATCAAGACTGTTATCAGATCAGAGTTGGAAATTGGCACGTAACCTATAGAGACTTATATCATTATACATGTGCAGTTTCAGCATCCTGTGATAAATAGAAGTGGGTCAGGGGAAATATTTAACGAACGCCCCTTGTATCTATGGCTTCATTTATCCAAATGCTTTAATTTCCCTGACTCAATGCTATGGAGCCACAAGAGTTGTAGTTTTACAAAGTCTTTAACCTTTTCTGCCAAAATAATGCAGGTGCCTCATCAAACTACAACTCCCAGGATCCCATAACATACAATGATTGCTGTTAAAGGGGGGATCAAACTGTATTAATGCTGCAGTGTAGAGACCACTGAGACCCTCACCGATGACTGACCAGGACCAAACTTGGCACACAGAACCCCCATGGCCCACTCTACATCCTGGTGTACTTTCGAGGAAGACAGACCATGGATGATGGGACTTCAAGTACCTCCACTCCCTTCCCAAGACTGCTGCAACCCCCATCTAATGACCGATCAAGACCAAACTTGGCACACAGAGCCCCCATGAGCCACTCTACATCCTGGTGCTGTTTGGAGAAGGACGGACAATGGATGATGGGACTTGCAGTACCTTCACTCAGTTCCTGAAACTACAGCGACACTCATCCAAATACCAATAAAGACCAAACTTGGAACAGAGAGCCCCCATGGCCAACTCAACATTCTGGTGAGGTTTGGGGGAGAACAGACTATGGATGATGGGACTTCAAGTACCTCCACTCACTTTCCAAGACTGCTGCAACCCTCATCTAATGTCCGATCAAGACTAAACTTGGCACACAGAGCCCGCAAGACACACTCTCCATCCTGGTACAGTTTGGAGGAGGATGGACCACAGATGATGGGACTCACAGTACCTTCACTAACTTCCTAAGACCACTGCGAGCCATATAAATAACTGATAAAGACCAACCTTGATACACAATTCCTTTCTCAAATAACCTGGGCAGCACCGGGTCCCCAAGCTAGTAATAAATATAATAAAAGAGTAATACATTGGCATACCCAAAACAATTGATAGATTTATCACCATTTTTATTTTATTTTGAACTTGTCATGTTATGAAACTGGTTATTTCCTTTTTGAAAAGGCTATTGGTTGTATACATATACACATAGGTACATACAGTATGTGTGTATGTATACACACTCACACACACATATAAAGAGAGATTTCCTGGCATAGCAAATCCACTTAAATCGTATGCGTGGAGGTGAACAAGCACAAAGAGGCAAGACATCAAAATGCAGAAATACGAGCTGACGTGCAGAAATAAGCCGAAACCGGTTGGGAGATTTATTGATTATACCTTGTCATGAGAAGCTCTCTGCAGCCAGTAAATTTGTGTGTGTATATGTGTGAGAGATGTCTTAGATTTGTACAATGTGGTATGCGAGAAATCCAAGGTCTTGCCTCTCAAGGAGCATGTACTGCCATTACATTTTGAAAGGATAAGATGTTCATTATTCATATAGATCATATACATATATTTATCATGGGCATATATTTATCTCCAAGGCCAGAAATACAGCTTAATGGTGTAACATTAGAAAATGTGGACCATTTCCACTCCCTTGGCAGCCACCTCTCCACAAAAGTCAACATTGACACCAAAATACAACACCGCCTGAGCTCTGCAAGTGCAGCATTCTTCTGAATGAAGCAGAGAGTGTTTGAGGACTGGGACATCCGTAGGGATACCAAGGTGCTTGTTTATAAAGCGGAGTAGTAAGGACCTTCAACTCCAACATGGAGAGCAAGGTAGGGCATGGTGTATTCCTCCATACAATATTGGACTACACTTCCCATGATCCACCTCATTGGGTAAAACAGTCCATTGACATTTGGAGAGAACTGACAGCTGGAATATACCTTCATGATGATCATTTCCGCTCCCTTGGCAGCCACCTCTCCACAAAAGTCAACATTGAAACCGAAATATAACACCTCCTGAGCTCTGCAAGTGCAGCATTTTTCCGAATGAAGCACAGACATCCGTAGGGATACCACTGAAGCAATGCTCCTCCGCCATCAACTCCCCTGAACCAGCCACGTTGTTCGAATGCCCGATCACCATCTCCCAAAGCAGTTGTTCTACTCCGAACTGAAGAACGGAAAACGGAATGTTGGACAGAAAAAGAGATTGAAAGATGGGCTCAAAGCCAACCTTAAAAACTCTGGCATAGACACCAAGAACTGGATAGCCCTGGCCCTTGAGCACTCTAACTGGAGGTCAGCTGTGACCAGCAGTGCTGTAGAATTTGAAGAGGCATGAATGGAGGGAAACGTGCCAAGAGGAAGGTGCGTCAAGCCAATCCCCGACCGGGACCACTTTCCATCCGGAAACCAATGCCCTCACTGCGGGAGAACATGCAGGTCAAGAATAAGGCTCCACAGCCACCTATGGACCCACCCCCAAGACCCTACACTTACTCAGACAATGAGGGATCACCTAAGTAAGTAATTGTTTGTCTTTGCATCCTATTTGGCTAAATAATAATAAATCTCTGTAGTTGTGCCTTCAACTTGTAGCACCCGTACTCTGTCCTGGCTGATCTGGGTTAGCGAAGGCTCACCAGGCATGGACCTCTCTATCCGCGGTCCTAGTTGTAATCACTACAGTACTATGACTTTCCTCGGTATTATAATCCTATAATATAGAATCGCATTGGCTTTTTTCACTGCAGCATCACATCCTTGGTTTATGTCCAACTTGTGGTCTACAAAGTGTTCTAGATCCTATTCGCATGGACTGTTTCCTGATCTGGTTTAACAAAGGCTCACCTGGCATGGACCTCTCTATCCACAGTCCTAGTTGAAATCACTACAGTACTATGACTTTCCTCGATATTATACTCCTCTAATATAGAATCGCATTGGCTTTTTTCACTGCAACATCACATCGTTGACTTATGTTCAGCTTGCAGTCTACAAGGAGTTCTAGATCGTATTTACATGGACTGTTTCCTGATCTAGGTTAGTGAAAGCTCTCCAGGCACAGACCTCTGTATCTGTGGTCCTAGTTGAAATCACTACAGTACTATGAGTTTCCTCGATATTATACTCCTATAATATAGAACTGCATTGGCTTTTTTCACTGCAGCATCACATCGTTGGCTTATGTTCAGCTTGTGGTCTACAAAGAGTCCTAGATCCTATTTGCATGGACTGTTTCCTGATCTGGTTTAGCTAAGGCTCACCAGGCATGGACCTCTCTATCCGCGGTCCTAGTTAAAATCACTACAGTAATATGGCTTTTTTTTTACTGCAGCATCACATCACTGGCTTATGTTCAGCTTGTGGTCTACAAAGAGTTCTAGATTCTATTTGTGTGGACTGTTTCCTGATCTGGGTTAGTGAAGGCTCACCAGGCACGGACCTCTCTATCCGCAGTCCTAGTTGAAATCATTACAGTACTATGGTTTCCCTGATATTGTATTCCTATAGATTGATCTGCAAAGAGTCCTAGATCCTATTCACATGGACTGTTTCCTGATCTGGTTTAGCAAAGACACACCGGGCATGGACCTCTCTATCCGCGGTCCTAGTTGAAATCACTACAGTACTATGGCTTTCCCCGATATTATACTCCTATAGATTGATCTGCAAAGAGTCCTAAATCCTATTTGCATGGACTGTTTCCTGATCTGGTTTAGCAAAGACTCACCAAGCATGGACCTCTCTATCCGCAGTCCTAGTTGAAACCATTACAGTACTATGGCTTTCCCTGATATTGTATTCCTATAGATTGATCTGCAAAGAGTCCTAGATCCTATTCTCATGAACTGTTTCCTGATCTGGTTTAGCAAAGACACACCAGGCATGGACCTCTCTATCCGCAGTCCTAGTTGAAATCACTACAGTACTATGGCTTTCCTTGATATTATATTCCTATAGATTGATCTGCAAAGAGTCCTAGATCCTATTCGAATGGACTGTTTCCTGATCTGGTTTAGCAAAGACACACCGGGCATGGACGTCTCTATCCGCGGTCCTAGTTGAAATCACTACAGTACTATGGCTTTCCCCGATATTATATTCCTATAGATTGATCTGCAAAGAGTTCTAGATTCTATTTGTGTGGACTGTTTCCTGATCTGGTTTAGCAAAGACTCACCAGGCATGGACCTCTCTATCCGCAGTCCTAGTTGAAATCATTACAGTACTATGGCTTTCCCTGATATTGTATTCCTATAGATTGATCTGCAAAGAGTCCTAGATCCTATTCTCATGAACTGTTTCCTGATCTGGTTTAGCAAAGACACACCAGGCATGAACCTCTCTATCCGCAGTCCTAGTTGAAATCATTACAGTAATATGGCTTTCCCCGATATTATATTCCTATAGATTGATCTGCAAAGAGTCCTAGATCCTATTCTCATGGACTGTTTCCTGATCTGGTTTAGCAAAGACTCACCAGGCATGGACCTCTCTATCCGCGGTCCTAGTTGAAATCATTACAGTACTATGGCTTTCCCCGATATTATATTCCTATAGATTGATCTGCAAAGAGTCCTAGATCCTATTCTCATGGACTGTTTCCTGATCTGGTTTAGCAAAGACTCACCAGGCATGGACCTCTCTATCCGCGGTCCTAGTTGAAATCATTACAGTACTATGGCTTTCCCCGATATTATATTCCTATAGATTGATCTGCAAAGAGTCCTAAATCCTATTTGCATGGACTGTTTCCTGATCTGGTTTAGCAAAGACTCACCAGGCATGGACCTCTCTATCCGCAGTCCTAGTTGAAATCACTACAGTACTATGGCTTTCCCTGATATTATATTCCTATAGATTGATCTGCAAAGAGTCCTAGATCCTATTCTCATGGACTGTTTCCTGATCTGGTTTAGCAAAGACTCACCAGGCATGGACCTCTCTATCCGCGGTCCTAGTTGAAATCATTACAGTACTATGGCTTTCCCCGATATTATATTCCTATAGATTGATCTGCAAAGAGTCCTAGATCCTATTCTCATGGACTGTTTCTTGATCTGGTTTAGCAAAGACACACCGGGCATGAACCTCTCTATCCGTGGTCCTAGTTGAAATCACTACAGTACTATGGCTTTCCCTGATATTATATTCCTATAGATTGATCTGCAAAGAGTCCTAGATCCTATTGTCATGGACTGTTTCCTGATCTGGTTTAGCAAAGACTCACCAGGCATGGACTTCTCTATCCGCAGTCCTAGTTGAAATCACTACAGTACTATGGCTTTCCCCGATATTATATTCCTATAGATTGATCTGCAAAGAGTCCTAGATCCTATTCTCATGGACTGTTTCTTGATCTGGTTTAGCAAAGACACACCGGGCATGAACCTCTCTATCCACGGTCCTAGTTGAAATCACTACAGTACTATGGCTTTCCCTGATATTATATTCCTTTAGATTGATCTGCAAAGAGTCCTAAATCCTATTCGCATGGACTGTTTCCTGATCTGGTTTAGCAAAGACACACCGCGCATGGACTTCTCTATCCGCAGTCCTAGTTGAAATCACTACAGTAATATGGCTTTCCTATAGATTGATCTGCAAAGAGTCCTAAATCCTATTCTCATGGACTGTTTCCTGATCTGGTTTAGTAAAGACACACCGGGCATGGACCTCTCTATCCGCAGTCCTAGTCGAAATCATTACAGTACTATGGCTTTCCCCAATATTATATTCCTATAGATTGATCTGCAAAGAGTCCTAAATCCTATTCGCATGGACTGTTTCCAAGCCATTCAATATCTATGCATTTTTCCACCTTACATTTTTCCCTATTGAAATGGATTTTGTTCGTTTTGGCCCAGCTCTCTAACCTGTTAAAATAATTGTGAATTCAGGTCCTGTTCTCTTTGTGAAGTATATTAGTTATCCTTCACAAAAGAGAGAGAGAGAGAAATGGGAGAATTTGAATGCCAACATTCTTCAGGCAGCGAGGATCCAAGACTTTGCGCTGCCTACAAAACGGTTTCTCCTCCCCGCGAAAAATATATTCACATCACCTTGCGTTTTTGAAAGTGGTTTCACAAGCAGGGTGCAATTCAAGGTGATCTTGGGCTGAGTTTGGGAGATCACAGAGCATTACCGCAGCAGGAGGCAAGAAAGGGAGTGGGGGAAAGTTGCCTGCCCCCTTCTCTTCACGACTCCTCTTTGCTTTTGTTGTGTCCTATTTAAAATTGTCCTCAGCTTTGTCAACAAAGTCCTTTTCAAAATAGGTAAGGAGGCCTCCCCTCTGCTTCATGCTGGTTGCCCTGAAACTGGAAAATCTAGATTTGCAATATTGTCAGGTTTTGCAAAAATGAGGGAGAAGGGGGAGTAACTCAAATACTGGAAGACAAGGCTGGATAGGGTTGCCAAAGCGAAAACTGGAGAGTGCTCCTGTACCATTAATGGTGGGATAGAAGATGACATTTCATCACTGGTTGCTCATCACACTCTTCTACAGAGCCAGGATAGTGTAGTTCAGTGGTTCTCAATAGATTATGATTGATGGATTGACAGACAGACAGACAGACAGACAAATAGATAAAAACAGATATAACGATGGATCCATGATAGAATTATTGATAGGTAGGTAGGTAGGTAGGTAGGTAGGTGAACATAAATAGATGGATTATACGTGATTAATTGATAAATTATTTATGGACGAATAGATGGATATTAATTGATAAATTATTTATGGACGAATAGATGGATAGATGATTGATTGACAGACAGACAGATAAATAGACAAAAACTGATAGAAAGATGGATACATGATAGATAGATAGATAGATAGATAGATAGATAGATAGATAGATAGATATAGATGGATTATACATTATTAATTTATAAATTTTTGATGGACGAATAGATGGATAGATGATTGATTGACTGACAGACAAATAGACAAAAACTTATAGAAAGATGGATGCATAATAAATTATTGATAGATTATTAGATAGACATAAATAGATGGATTATACATGATTAATTGATACATTATTGATGGATGAATAGATAGATGATTGATTGATAGACTTATAAATGGATGGAAGATGACTAGGTGATAGATTATCGGTCGATGGAGGATAGACGATTGATTGATTGAATTGATAAATAAAATATAGATAGATAGCTAAATGATTGATGATTGAGCGATAAACAAATGATTGATAAATGGATGGAGGATAGACGATTGATTGATTGATTGACATATAAATGATAGATAGATATAGATGACTGATTGATAATTAATAGATGGATGAATGGGGGATAGACAATTGATTGACTGACAGATAAATGATAGATGATTGATTGATTGATTATAGATAGATGACTGATAAATAGACTGATGGATGGATAGGTAATAGAGAAAGAGAAGGAAAGAATTAGATACATGATAGGCGACTAATTGATAGATGATTGATACTTACTTACTTACTTAGGTGATTCCTCGTTGTCCAAGTAGGATAATCATCCAGGGTGGGTCTGTAGGTGACTATGGAGCCCTATTCTTGACCTGCATCTTCTCCCACAGTGAGGGCATTGGTCTCCAAGTGGAAGGCGGTCCCGGTTGGGGTTGGCTTGAAGCACCTTCCTCCTGGCATGTTTCTCTCTTTCACCCTCCATCCGTGCCTCTTCAAATTCTGCAGCACTGCTGGTCACAGCTGACCTCCAGCTGGAGCGCTCAAGGGCCAGGGCTTCCCAGTTCTCAGTGTCTCTGCCAGAGTTTTTAAGGTTGGCTTTGAGCCCATCTTTCAATCTCTTTTCAGTCCTTCAACATTCTGTTTTCCATTCTTGAGCTCGGAGTAGAGCAACTGTTTTGGGAGATGGTGGTCAGGCATCCGGACAACGTGGCCGGTCCAGAGGAGTTGATGGCGGAGGAGCATGGCTTCAATGCTGGTGGTCTTTGCTTCTTCCAGCATGCTGACATTTGTCCGCTTGTCTTCCCAAGAGATTTGCAGGATTTTCCACAGGCAACGCTGATGGAATCGTTCCAGAAGTTGCATGTGACATCTGTAGACAGTCCATGTTTCGCAGGCATAGAGTAGAGTTGGGAGGGAAATAGCTTTATAGACAAGCACCTTGGTATCCCTACAGATGTCCCGGTCCTCAAACACTCTCTGCTTCATTTGGAAAAATGCTGCACTCGCAGAGCTCAGGCAGTGTTGTATTTTGGTGTCGATGTTGACTTTGGTGGAGAGGTAGCTGCCAAGGGAGCGGAAATGGTCAACATTTTCTAATGTTACACCATTAAGCTGTATCTCTGGTATTGGAAAGGGATTGGCTGGTGTCTGCTGGAACAGCACCTTGGTTTTCTCGATGTTCAATGACAGGCCGAGCTTCGTGTATGCTTCTGCGAAGGTGTTTAGAGTGGCTTGTAGATCTTCTTCTGAATGCGCACAGATGACATTGTCATCAGCATACTGGAGTTCTATAACAGATGTTGTTGTAACCTTTGATTGATAAATAGACTGATGGATGTATAGGTAATAGAGTGAGAAAGATAAACAATTAGATAAATGATAGATAGATGATCAATTGATAGATGATTGATGGATGGATGAATAGAGGTTAGGCAATTGATAGATAGATAGATAGATAGATAGATAGATAGATAGAGATGATTTGACAGATAATTAATAGATGGATGAATAGAGGATAGACAATTGATTGACAGATAAATTATAGATGATTGACTGATTAATTATAGATAGATGATTGATAAATAGACTGATGGTGGAGAGGTAATAGAGAAAGAAAAGGAAATAATTAGATACATCATAGATGACTGATAGATAGATGGAGGATAAAAATTGATTGATAAATGATTGATAGATTATTGCTTGATAGATGGTTGATAGATGACAAATGAAGGCTAGACGATTGATTGACGGATAAATGATAGATAGATGATTGATAGATTGATGAATGGAGGATAGACAATTGATTGATTGATAAATGATAGATAGATTATTGCTTGATAGATGATTGATAGATGGACAAATGAAGGATAGACAATTGATTGATTGACGGATAAATGATAGATAGATGATTGATAGATTGATGAATGGAGGATTGACAATTGATTGATTGATAAATGATAGATAGATTATTGCTTGATAGATGATTGATAGATGGACAAATGAAGGATAGACAATTGATTGATTGACAAATAAATGATAGATAGATGATTGATAGATTGATGAATGAATGGAGGATTGACGATTGATTGATAAATGATAGATAGATTATTGCTTGATAGATGATTGATAGATGGACAAATGAAGGATAGACAATAGATTGACAGATAAATGATAGATTGATTGATAGATTGATTATAGTGAGATGATTGATAGATTGATTATAGTAAGATGATTGATAAATAGACTGATGGGTGGGTAAGCAATAGAGAAAGAGAGAAAAAGAATTTCAAAAGCACAAAAAAGGAGAATAAATAGACTTGTCGAGTTCAGCTCCAAGTCAACAAAGGCACCTTTGTCTGAGGATGGCAACTCTTGGTTGACCACAAAGTTGTGACGCAAGGAACTCCTTTCTCAATCTCTCTTTCTCTCTCTCTCAGCCTCACCCACCCATATCCCTTCAAAAATATCTATTTAGCAGGTCACGAACCCTATTATTTCCAGTTTCATAGCAGTCGTAAAAATCTCGAGAAGCAAACAAGAAGGACGGAGGAAGCTTTCCTCCTAGGAGAAGGCAAACATTTGGAGTAGGCAGCTGTGACGACCAAAATAGCAAAAGCCCAGCCATTTCAGGATTCCAGGTGTATATTTAATTAATAATTTATACCCCACGTATAGCTTAAAATTGATTTTTCCAAGGTGGCTTAGGAGGGGAAGCACCCAGCATTATGATACAAATCTTTCTATAAGTAGACCTATAAAATCAATCATTTGCTGATATTCACTGGTCAAACGCTTGGTCCCATAGCCAAGTCTTAAGTCTGATGTCCCTGGGGTGAGTGTTCCACAGACAGGGGGGCCACAGCTGAGAAGGCCCTCTCCCTCATCCCCACCAGTCGCATTTGCAATGGCGGTGGTATTGAGAGCAGGACCTCTCCAGATGATCTTAAATTTCATGACAGGAGATACGTTCAGACCGGTATTGACACTTTGAGAGCGTGGCCATCTGTCCAGACAGATTTGGTTGTGTACTTGTGGCCTCAAACAACAGGGTGCTGTTCCTGGGTTATACATAGCTGTTCCTGATTGCTCTTCTTGTGAAAAGAAACAGGAGATACGTTTGGACAGGTATTGACACTTTTGAGAGCCTGGCCATCTGTCCAGACAGATTTGGTTGTGTACTTGTGGCCTCAAACAACAGGGTTCTGTACCTGGGTTATTCTTGTGAAAAGAAACAGGAGATACGTTCGGACAGGTATTGACACTTTTGAGAGCCTGGCCATCTGACCCGACAGATTTGGTTGGGTACTTCTGCCTCAAACAACAGGATGCTGTTCCTGGCTTATACATAGCTGTTCCTGATTGCTCTTTTTGTGAAAAGATACACAACTGGGTTGTTGTAGTTGACCTCACAACCTCTGAGGATGCTTGCCACAGATGCAGGCGAAACTTCAGGAGAGAATGCTTCTAGAACATAGCCATATAGCCCGAAAAACCTACGACAACCCAGTGATTCTAGCCATGAAAGCCTTCGACAAGATATGCAACGTGGTTGTGTACTTGTGGCCTCTAACAACAGGATGCTGTTCCTGGGTTATACATAGCTGTTCCTGATTGCTCTTCTTGTGAAAAGAAACAGGAGATACGATCGGACAGGTATTGACACTTTTGAGAGCCTGGCCATCTGTCCAGACAGATTTGGTTGTGTACTTGTGGCCTCAAACGGCAGGATGCTGTTCCTGGGTTATACATAGCTGTTCCTGATTGCTCTTCTTGTGAAAAGATATACAACTGGGTTGTTGTGGGTGACCTCACAACCTCTGAGGATGCTTGCCACAGATGCAGGTGAAACATCAGGAGAGAATGCTTCTGGAACATGGTCATATAGCCTGAAAAACCTACAACAACCCAGTGATTCCAGCCATGAAAGCCTTCGACAAGATATGCAACGTGGTTGTGTAGTTGTGGCCTCTAACAACAGGATGCTGTTCCTGGGTTATACATAGCTGTTCCTGATTGCCTTTCTTGTGAAAAGAAACAGGAGATACGTTTGGACAGGTATTGACACTTTTGAGAGCCTGGCCATCTGTCCAGACAGATTTGGTTGTGTACTTGTGGCCTCAAACAACAGGATGCTGTTCCTGGGTTAGACATAGCTGTTCCTGATTGCTCTTCTGAGAGCCTGGCCATCTGTCCAGACAGATTTGGTTGTGTACTTGTGGCCTCAAACAACAGGATGCTGTTCCTGGGTTAGACATAGCTGTTCCTGATTGCTCTTCTTGTGAAAAGATATACAACTGGGTTGTTGTGGGTGACCTCACAACCTCTGAGGATGCTTGCCACAGATGCAGGCGAAATGTCAGGAGAGAATGCTTCTGGAACATGGCCATATAGCCCGAAAAACCTACAACAACCCAGTGATTCTAGCCATGAAAGCCTTCGACAAGACATGCGACGTTCACTAGAGGGCCACAACTTTGACCTGTCCAGAGCAAATGTGCCCTCCACAATTTTCTGGCACAGGAGAGAATGCTAGCTAACCTTAACCCACTACAACTCCCATCATCCCACAGCCTTGAGCCATGACATTCATTCTATCTATAGTGTAGATGCAATCTCAAATGATACACACAGATAGAGTGATGTTATTGAGCGTGTCTCCGCCTGAGATCAACGCAGTTCAAGCATCTCGCCCTCCTTTTCCGGACGCTCGTAAAAGCGCAAAGTGGGAACGTGCCGTCCTTGTTAAATATAACTCCTCCAACTCAATGGGAAAGTATGGCATGTCTAAGAATTCTCTCCCGTGAAATCAGGAGGGCCAGGGTGGCAAAGCACAGCCCCAAAGAGAACTTTTCCAGATGATAGTAAGAACACAAGAAGAGCACAATAAGATCAAGACAAAGATTTATGGACTCGGACGTCTAGCCAAATGCCTCAAAACAGCACCTGGCCTTCACTGGGTCCTATAAAGGCACCAAATCCTTGCTCCATCCATGTTCAACATCTACACAAATGACCAGCCACTGCCAGAAGGGACAGAGAGTTTCATCTATGCTGATGATCGTGCCATCACCGCTCAAGCAGGGAGCTTTGAGATGGTAGAACAGAAGCTCTCCGAAGCTCTAGGTACTTTTACTGCCTATTACAGGGAAAACCAACTGATCCCTAATCCATCAAAAACACAGACATGTGCCTTTCATCTCAAGAACAGACAAGTACCCTGAGCTCTGAGGATCACCTGGGAAGGAATCCCACTGGAGCATTGCAGCGCACCCAAATACCTGGGAGTCACTCTGGACCGTGCTCTGACCTACAAGAAGCACTGCCTGAACACCAAGCAAAAAGTGGGCGCTAGAAACAACATCATACGAAAGCTGACTGGCACAACCTGGGGATCACAACCAGACACAGTGAAGACATCCGCCCTTGCGCTGTGCTACTCTGCTGCCGAGTATGCATGCCCAGTGTGGAACACATCTCACCACGCTAAAACAGTGGATGTGGCTCTTAGTGAGACATGCCGCATTATCATGGGGTGTCTGCGCCCTACACCACTGGAGAAATTACACTGCTTAGCCGGTATTGCACCACCTGACATCCGCCAATAGTGAAAGGACCAAGGCAGTGACATCTCCAGTTCATCCCTTGTTTGGGTATCAGCCAGCACGTCAACGACTTAAATCTAGAAATAGTTTTCTAAGATCTACAGAGACACTCGCTGGAACACCTCAGCAAGCGAGAGTCCAAAAGTGGCAGGCTCAAACCCAGAACCTCAACTCCTTAATATTTAGGAAACAATGCAAAATAATATCCGTTTACTTAATAATTAAATAAACCAATATTATTTTGCAATGTTACCTAAATGTTAATAATAATTAAATATTTTTAAATTTGACATTTAATTTAATGCATTTTAATATTTGAATAATATAGCAAAGTAACAGTATTTATCATTCAGTTTAAATATGAAACTCCTTAATATTTAGGTAACATTGCAAAAAATAATAATTTCTTTCCTATTTATTTTTTAAAATGGCATAAAATAAATAAACAAATAATATTCAGCGGGCGTGTCAGTAGAAATGGCTACGCGTGTCAGTACTGACACGCATGTCATAGGTTCGCCATCACGGTTCTAAACAAACAGTAGCTTTTCAGGTAACCAAAACCTATACATGTATTCAGTCTCTCCGCGAAACTGATTTATGTTTCATGTACACATCGCCTTGACATAATTTTATATACATTAGATTCTCAATTAACCAGCTCACATGGGGAATTGGTAGATGCTGGATAAATGTCATTTATTTTAACAAATAGGCCCAACTAATACTATACCACATACTATGCCATATCAAAAGCTCTGTGTTGGCCAGTTGCTTGATTTCCAGTTAGCTATGGCCTCTTCTACACTGCCATGTAAAATCCAGATGATCTGCTTTGAACTGGATTATATGACAGTGTAGACTAGGCATGGGCCAACTTGGGCCCTCCAGGTGTTTTGGACTTCAACTCCCACAATTCCTAACAGCCGGTAGGCTGTTAGGAATTGTGGGAGTTGAAGTCCAAAACACCTGGAGGGCCCAAGTTCACGCATGCCTGGTCTACACTGTCATATAATCCAGTTCAAAGTCGATCATGTGGGTGATCTGCTTTGATAATCCATATTATATTGCAGTGTAGATCCAGCCTGAGAGTCTCTACCCATATACAGTATGTATGGAATATCTACTTATGCACAGTATATACACATTATATAGATGCACATTAAATACTAGCTTTGCTATCCAGTGGTGCCTGGGTCAGGTAATTTGCAATGTAATGGAATATAAGTCCATTAGGAAGAACTTCCTGACTGTGAGAGCTGTTCAGCAGTGGAACTCTCTGCCCCGGAGTGTGGTGGAGGCTCCTTCTTTGGAAGCTTTGAAACAGAGGCTGGATGGCCATCTGTCAGGGGTGATTTGAATGCAATATTCCTGCTTCTTGGCAGAATGGGGTTGGACTGGATGACCCACGAGGTCTCTTCCAACTCTTTGATTCTATGAGTCTAAGTCATTCTTAGTTAAGTTTGTTTTTTGATACTCCCATTAAAAATACCTAAGGATACGAGTGAACGCCAACTCCAAATATTGTGGATCAATTCTGCTCAAACTATGCCAGCATTCAAAGTTGATCGTGTTGGGTCTGTCTGCCAAGATAGGTGTTATTGCCCCAACTTTATTCTCCATCTTCATCGCTATGATACTTCACCTTGTTGATGGGAAGCTTCCCACCGGAGTGGAAATCATCTATCAGACAGGTGGAATGCTGATTAACCTCAGCAGACTGAAAGTTAAAGCCAAGGTTACAACAACATCTGTTATAGAACTCCAGTATGCTGATGACAATATCGTCTGTGCGCATACAGAAGAAGATCTACAAGCCACTCTAAACACATTCGCAGAAGCATACACAAAGCTTGGCCTGTCACTGAACATCGAGAAAACCAAAGTGCTGTTCCAGCAGTCACCAGCCGCCCCCTCTCCAATGCCAGAGATACAGCTTAATAGTGTAACATTAGAAAATGTGGACCATTTCCGCTCCCTGGTTGGGGGTTGGCTTGACGCACCTTCCTCTTGGCACGTTTCCCTCCATTCATGCCTCTCAAGAAGCAGGAATATTGCATTCAAATCACCCCTGACAGATGGCCATCCAGCCTCTGCTTAAAAGCTTCCAAAGAAGGAGCCTCCACCACACTCCGGGGCAGAGAGTTCCACTGCTGAACGGCTCTCACAGTCAGGATGTTCTTCCTCATGTTCAGATGGAATCTCCTCTCTTGTAGTTTGAAGCCATTGTTCCGCGTCCTAGTCTCCAAGGAAGCAGAAAGGAAGCTTGCTCTCTCCTCCCTGTGGCTTCCTCTCACATATTTATACATGGCTATCATATCCCCTCTCAGCCTTCTCTTCTTCAGGCTAAACATGCCCAGCTCCCCAAGCCGCTCTTCATAGGGCTTGTTCTCCAGACCCTTGATCATTTTAGTCGCCCTCCTCTGGACACATTCCAGCTTGTCAATATCTCTCTTGAATTGTGGTGCCCAGAATTGGACACAGTATTCCAGATGTGGTCTAACCAAAGCAGATGTGGTCTAACCAAAGCATGTTCTGGAGGCAATTTTTCTCCTGACGTTTCGCCTGCATCTATGGCAAGCATCCTCAGAGGTAGTGCTTGCCATAGATGCAGGTGAAACGTCAGGAGAAAAATTGCCTCCAGAACATGGCCATATAGCCCGGAAAAACCAACAACAACCCAGTGATTCTGGCCATGAAAGCCTTCGACTTTGCGAAACCCTTGGGAATCAATGGGGACAGATCCAACTGGTTTCACTGGGTTCCTAACAGGTTTTTGGGGCAACACGTCTTTCTCTTCCAAAACAGGTTTGGCCAACCCGCAGCTGCTGCTGCAAAAATCTCCATTTTAACTTGCAAACAGATTGATCGATATGCAAAAGGCGTCCGGTTCTCATATTTGTATGCATATGTCTCGCTGTTTTCCATGCTCCAATTTCCATATAATCAGATATACATTTGAGACAAGCTAACAAAGAACGATGCAGGAAGGAAGGCTGCCGACAATCCGAAAGACCTCCTTTCTCTTTCCTCCAAAATAAAGCCTTGAAATCAATGTTTCAACCAGCCAAAGGTGCTTTTAGACAACGTTGTGCACTAACTTAAGGCTTAAGTGTCTCTGAGGGGAATCTATGTAAATAAAAATGTAATGTTCGTTTGTGGGATTGACATAACTCAAAAACCACTGGATGAACTGACACCAAATTTGGACACAAGACACCTAACAGTCCAACGAGTGTCCATCACTCATAAACACACACACACATGCACACACACAAAACCCCAGTGGAACAGACTTAAAACCCCCCAAAGTACACCATATATACATATACACACACATATATACACATATATGTATGCGTATATATATATATATATATGCACACATTCATACATACATATGCACAAACACACACAAATATACACATATACACACACACACATATACATACACACATATATACATATAAACATGCACACACACATATATATGCACAAACACACACAAATATACACATATACACACATACATATACATACACACATATACATGCACACACATATATACATATATACACACAAATATGCATATAGACAAGCACACACATATACACAATATGCACACATTCATACACACTCACATATATATATATATGCACAAATACACACAAATATACACATATACACACATACATATACACACATATATACATATACACATGCACACACATATACATATCCACATACATACATATATACACACAAATATGCATATAGACAAGCACACACATATACACAATATGCACACATTCATACACACACACACATATATATGCACAACACACAAATATACACACATACACACAAACATATACATACACACATATATATGCACATACATACACATATCCACATACATACATATATACACACAAATATGCATATAGACAACCACACACATATACACAATATGCACATATTCATACACACACATATATATGCACAAACACACACAAATATACACATATACACACATATATATACACACATATATACATATCCACATATACATGCACACATATACATATCCACATACATATATATACACACAAATATGCATATAGACAAGCACACACATATACACAATATGCATGTACACATATAAACACACAAATACACAAATATATACAGACACATACACACATATATACACACACAAAACACATATACACAGACTGGGCCACAGCAATGCGTGGCAGGGGTCAGCTAGTATGTGTATATGTATATGTATGTATGCACATGCACACACATATCCATATCCATATCCATATATATATATATATATATATATATATATATACACACACACACACACACACACACAAATGCATATAGACAGGCACACACATATACACAATATGCATGTACACATATAAACACACAAATATATACACACACATGCATATATATATATATATATATATATATATACACACACACACACACAAAACACATATATACAGACTGGGCAACAGCAACATGTGGCAGGGGACAGCTAGTATGTGTATATGTATATATGCACATGCATATATACATATACACATGCACACACACACACACATATATATACACACACATACACAAAAATGCATATAGACAGGCACACACATATACACAATATGCATGTACACATATAAACACAAATATATACACACACAAAACACATATATACAGACTGGGCCACAGCAATGTATGGCAGGGGACGGCTAGTCTATATATATATGTGTGTGTGTGTGTGTGTAAACATAATGCAAGTCTTTCCCTTTTTCTCGTCGTATTGATCCATTTGAGCCACAAAGGTCAGTCTGGAAAGGACATGGGTGTGTTCTGGAAATATTTTCCTTCCGCTCCCTTTTTAGAAGGCATCGCACCTGGGAGCAAATGGGGCGAGCTCCTCGTTGGCGCCCCAGCTTCTTTGCTGCGCCTGCTAATCATGCACACACATATCCATATCCATATATATATATATATATATATATATATATACACACACACACACACACACACACACAAATGCATATAGACAGGAATTGTCAAAGGCTATCATGGCCTCAATCAATAGGTTGCTGTGAGTTTCTCAAGCTGTATGGCTATGTTCCAGAAGCATTCTCTCCTGACGTTTCGCCTGAATCTGTGGCAAGCATCCTTAGAAGTTGTGAGGTCAACTACAACAACTCAGATGTATATCTTTTCACAAGAAGAGCAATCAGCTATGTATAACCCAGGAACAGCATCCTGTTGTTAGAGGCCACAAGTACACAACCAAATCTGTCTGGACAGATGGCCAGGCTCTCAAAAGTGTCAATACCTGTCCGAATCTGTGGCTAATGGCATCTTCCGAGGTCTGTAGGCAGTGAGGCAAGTGGAGTGTATCGACGAGGGTTGAATGAAAAGTAATGCCTCCACCTTCGTTACTTGGGTTTGGATGGGAATATTTTAATAAACAAAAACGCAGACATAATCCTTAGAATGTGCTCTTTAACAACCACTATTCACTTTTCCACATATTCTTGGAGTCCTTGTGGACAACAAGTTAAACATGAGCCAACAATGTGATGTGGCGGCAAAAAAAAGCCAATGGGATTTTGGCCTGCATTAAGAGGAGCCTAGTGTCTAGATCTAGGGAAGTCATGCTCCCCATGCTCTATTCCGCTTTGGTTAGACCACTTTACCTGGAATATTGTGTCCAATTCTGGGCACCACAGCTCATGTCTGTCTATCTGTCTATGTATAACAATGTGATGCGGCAGCAAAAAAAGCCAATCGGATTTTGGCTGCATCAATAGAAATCTAGTGTCTAGATCCAGGGAAGTCATGCTCCTCATGCTCTATTCTGCTTTGGTTAGACCACATCTGGAATACTGTGTCCAATTCTGGGCACCACAATTCAAGAGAGATATAGACAAGCTGGAATGTGTCCAGAGGAGGACGACTCAAATGATCAAGGGTCTGGAGAACAAGCCCTATGAGGAGCGGCTTAAGGAGCTGGGCATGTTTAGCCTGAAGAAGAGAAGGCTGAGAGGGGATATGATAGCCATGTATAAATATGTGAGAGGAAGCCACAGGGAGGAGGAGGGAGCAAGCTTGTTTTCTGCTTCCCTGGAGACTAGGACAAGGAACAATGGCTTCAAACTACAAGAAAGGAGATTCCATCTGAACACGAGGAAGAACTTCCTGACTGTGAGAGCCGTTCAGCAGTGGAACTCTCTGCCCCAGAGTGTGGTGGAGGCTCCTTCTTTGGAAGCTTTTAAACAGAGGCTGGATGGCCATCTGTCAGGGGTGATTTGAATGCAATATTCCTGCTTCTTGGCAGAATGAGGGTGGACTGGATGGCCCACCAGGTCTCTTCCAACTCTTTGATTCTATGATTCTAATCACCAAACAATTGGACACATTTCTGCTAATGATGAACAACCACTATTCACTTTTCCACATAATCACCAGACAATTGGATACATTTCTGCCAACGATGATCAAGTTTTCTGAAGCCGTCATGGAAGAAGTCGACACTGTGTTTCCTCAACTAGCGTCTCACAGTTCTCTCAACATCTTCATCAGACGCATAACGATGTTCCCACAGATATCCTTTCGTTATTGGGAACAGATGGAAGTCAGACGTTGCTAAATCTGGACTGAATGGAGGATGCCGTACAGTGGTGAGATCCAGTCTCCGAAGTTTCAAGTCTGTGCGCTTTCATTTCAGGTGTCGGCATCCTGGGTCCCCATCGTGCGCAGATCTTGTGATAGCCAAGCAACGCAATAATGTGACCCACACGTTCTTGTGGAAATGCCCATTATACTTTAAATTTCTCTCTGAGTGATACGATTGTCCTGAATCAATCTGTCAACCTTTTGCTTGTGAAACTCGGTGGTTTCTGTCACAGGATGCCCAACTCTTTCTTTGATTGTATTTTGCTATTTTAATGTTTTAGTGTGATTTAGGATATGATGTTTTAATGACTGTCTGTAATATTGATGTTGGAAACCGGCCTGAGTCCCTTGAATAGAGGTGAGAAGACCGGTATACAAAACTGCTAAATAAATAAATAAATATGTCACGCAAGTCAGATGTTCCCACCTCAACATCTTTAAACTTACTCGCCCAACGATGCACAGTCCTCACATCCACACAATCACCACAAACAGCTTGCATTCTCTGATTAATCTCCTTTGGGGTGACACCTTTTGCTGTCAAGAATTCAATGACTGCACATTGCTTAAGTTGCATTGACCAACTGTCTGCATAGGGTTCCATACTTCACACTTTAACAACACAACCATTCAATGCTCAGGCTTCCTGCCAAAATGGAACTGTAGAGGAGAGTCTACTGGACAAGCCAGTACCTGCCGCATTCCAGTACTGCCATCTGTTGAGGAGTTACGAAGGTGGAGGCATTACTTTTCATTCAACCCTCGTCTAGCTATGGAATAATGTCCAGGGTGGGAGAAAGAACCCTTGTCTGTTGGAAGCAAGTGTGAATTTTGTAATCAGCAATCTTGATTAGCATGGAGTAGCCTTGCAACTCCAAAGTCGATGAGGGTATTTGTATAGAGGGAGCCTGGCTGTTGTTGCCTGGAGGCATCCTATGTTTAACTGGCAATTAATTGGTTTGCTGTGAGTTTTCTGGTCTGTGTGGCCATGTTCCAGAAGCATTCTCTCATGACATTTCCCCTGCATCTATGGTAGGCATCCTCAGAGGTTGCGTGCTAAAGATGCAGGCGAAACGTCAGGGGAGAATGCTTCTGGAACATGGCCATATATTCTGGGAAAAGTTCTCTAATCAACGGTTGCCTTGTGGGGAATGGCTCCAGTTCAAACCTCTCCCTTTGCTTTCAAGACTATCTTCTCTTTCATCAGCAAAGGGAGACCAGACATGGTTTGCAACAATGCACAATTCTGCACTCATGTGTTGCCTTTTGTATTGGATTGCTCGCAACACATAAGGCGACACCACCACAAACTGCTCAGCTGGTGCAATTTGCAAATTTGGGGGATCCTTCCAATTTGCTAGCACTCCTTGCAAGGAGGACTGGCTCACTGGTGATGGAAGGAAGGAAAGATGGGGTGGTGTGAGGAAAGAGAGAAGGAAGGATGAAAGGGAGGAAGGGAAGGATAGAATTAGAAAGAGGGAGAAAGAGAAGAAGGGAGGAAAGAGAGAAGGAAGGAAGGACGAAAGGGAAGGAAGGAAGGAAGGAAGGAAGGGATAAAGGAGAGAGAGAAGGAAAGAAAGACAAAAGGAAGGAAGGAAGGAAGGAAGAAAGGAAGGGAAGGAAGGAAATAGGAAGGAAAGAGAGAGGGAAGGAAGGCTGGAAAGAGAAAAAGGGAGAGAGGGAAGGAGGGAAGAAAGACAAAAAAAGGAAAGACAAAAAGGAAGGAAGGAAGGAAGGAAGGAAGGAGGGAGGGAGGGAGGGAGGGAGGGAGGGAGGGAGGGAGGGAGGGAGGGAGGGAGGGAGGGAGGGAAGGAAGGAAGGGATAAAGGAGAGAAGGAAAGAAAGACAAAAGGAAGGAAGGAAGAAGGGAAGGAAGGAAAGAGGAAGGAAAGAGAGAGGGAAGGAAGGCTGGAAAGAGAAAAAGGGAGAGAGGGAAGGAGGGAGGAAAGACAAAAAAAGGAAAGACAAAAAGGAAGGAAGGACGGGAGGAAGGGAGGGAGGAAAGAGGGAAGGAAGGGATAAAGGAAAGAGAGAAGGAAAGAAAGACAAAAGGAAGGAAGAAAGGAAGGGAAGGAAGGAAAGAGGAAGGAAAGAGAGAGGGAAGGAAGGATGGAAAGAGAAAAAGGGAGAGAGGGAAGGAGGGAGGAAAGACAAAAAAAGGAAAGACAAAAAGGAAGGAAGGGAAGGAAGGAAGGAAAGAGGAAGGAAAGAGAGAGGGAAGGAAGGATGGAAAGAGAAAAAGGGAGAGAGGGAAGGAGGGAGGAAAGACAAAAAAAGGAAAGACAAAAAGGAAGGAAGGGAAGGAAGGAAGGGAGGAAAGAAGGAAGGAAGGAAGGAAGGAAGGAAGGAAGGAAGGAAGGAAAGAAGGGGAGGATAGAAGTAGAAGGAGAGAGGGAAGGAGGGAGGAAAGAGGGAAGGAAGGGATAAAGGAAAGAGAGAAGGAAAGAAAGACAAAAGGAAGGAAGGAGAGAAAGAGAAAGAGGGAGAAACTCAGGGATGGAGAGAGAAAGAGGGAGGGAAGGGAGGGAGGGAAGGGGGAAGAAAAGAGAGAAAGAAGGAAAGACAAAAGGGAAGGAAGGAAGGAAAAAAGAAGGAAAGAGAGAAGGAAGGAAGAGGAAAGAAAGGAAGGACGAAAGGGAAGGAAGGATGGAAAGAGAAAGAGGGGGAGAGGGAAGGAGGTAGGAAAGAGAAAAGGAAGGAAGGAAAAAGAGAGAGAGATTGAAGAATGGAGTGAAGGAGGAAGAAAAGAGAGAAAGAAGGAAAGACAAAAGGGAAGGAAGGAAGGGATGGAGGAAGGAAAAAGAGAAGGAAGGAAGGAAGGATGAAAGGGAGGAAGGGAAGGAAGGATGGATGGAGAAAGAGGAAGGAAGGAAAAGAGGGAAGAAAAGGGGAATAATGGAAGGAGAAAGAGGGAGAGATGGAAGGAGGGAGGAAAGAGAGAAGGATGGAAATACAAAAGGGAAGGACAGAAGGAAGGAAGGAAGGAAGGAAGGAAGGAAGGAAGGAAGGAAGGGTGGAAGGGTGGAAGGAAGGAAGGAAGGAAGGAAATAAGGAAGGGTGGAAGGGAAGGAGGAAAGAAAAAGAGAAGGAAAGAAACATAGAAGGAAGGATGAAAGGGTGGAAGGGAATGGAGGGAAAGAGAAACAGGGAGGGAGGGGAGAAAGAGAGAAGGGGAAAGATAAAAAGGAAGGAAGGAAGAAAGGAAGGAAGGAAGGAGAAAAGGAGAGAGAAGACAGGTGGAAGGTAAGAGAAGGAAGGAAGGAAGGAAGGAAGGAAGGAAGGAAGGAAGGAAGGAAGGAAGGAAGGAAGGAAGGAAGGAAGGAAGGAAGAGGAGTGGGGGAGAAAGAGGGAGGTAAGGAAGGAAGGAGAGTGAAGGAAGGAAGAAGGAAACAGAGAAGGAAGGAAGGATAGGATGCTGAGAGAGAAGAGGGCCTGAGAAAAGAACCGAAGGGGCTGCATTCAATCTGGATTATATGAGTCTACACTGCCATATAATCCAGTTCAAAGCAGACCACCTGCACTTTCTATGGAAGTAGAAGGGGCTGTAGAGTGTTCTTTTAAACAGAGGCTGGATGGCCATCTGTCAAGGATGCTTTGATTGTGCTTTTCCTGCATAAAGGCAGAAAGGGGTTAGACTAGATGGCCTTTGGAAGTCCCTTCCAACTTGATGTCCACTCTGAAACACATCTCATTGCTTTCAAATGGCAAATACTAATTAAGTAAGGGAAAGCTTTAGCTCTCCTTGTGATTTGGACTACAAAGCCCACAATCCCTGGCGAAGGATTCTGGAACCCAGAGTCCCAAAGCAGCTGGAGTATGTTAAGGTAAATCTGGCATCATGCCACGCTCCAGGCTTTGGATTACAACTCCCAGCATTCCTATCCAGTGGCTCCGTGAAGTAGAGGATTCTGAGAATTGCAATTCGGCAAAATGTTGGAGAGAAAAAGGCGCAAAGTCGTGGAATACTGGGAGTTGTAGTTTCTCCATAGCGCAATGTTGTGGAATATTGTGAGTTGTCATTTCTCCATGGCGCAATGTTGTGGGATACTGGGAGTGGTAGTTTCTCCATGGCGCAACGTTGTGGAATGCTGGGAGTTGTAGTTTCTCCATGGCGCAATGTTTTGGAATACTGGGTGTTGTAGTTTCTCCATAGTGCAATGCTGTGGAATACTGGGAGTTGGAGTTTATCCATGGCGCAATGTTGTGGAATGCTGAGAGTTGTACTTTCTCCATGGTGCAATGCTGTGGAATGCTGTGAGTTGTAGTTTATCCATGGTGCAATGTTGTGGAATACTGGAAGTTGTAGTTTCTCCATGGCGCAATGTTGTGCAATACTGGGAGTTGTAGTTTCTCCATAGCGCAATGTTTTGGAATACTGGGAGTTGTCATTTCTCCATGGTGCAATGTTGTGGGATACTGGGAGTTGTAGTTTCTCCATGGCACAATGTTGTGGAATATTGTGAATTTTCCCCAAAGACCTCCAGTATTTTTTGATGGTCATTGAGGTTCTGTGTGTCAAGTTTGGTCCAATTCCCTTTTTTGGTGGGGCTCAGAGTGCTCTTTGATTGCAGGTGAACTATACATCCCAGTATCTACAACTCCTCCCAAAACCACCCGTATTCCAATTTGGTCATATCGGGTATGTGAGTTTGGTTCACATCCACTGTAGGCTGGGTTCAGAGTGCTCTTCGATTGTAGGTGAACTATAAATCCCAGCAACTAAAACTCCTAAATGTCAAGGTCTATTTTCCCCAAACTCCACGAGTGTTCACATTTGTGTACATTGATTATTCATGCCACGTTTGGTCCAGATCCATCATTGTTTGAGTCCACGGTGCTATATGGATGTAGGTGAATTACAACTCCCAAACTCAAGATCAATGCTCACCAAACCCTTTCAGTATTTTCTGTTGGTCAAGGGAGTTCTGTGTGCAAAGTTTGGCTCAATTCCATCGCTGGTGGAGTTTAGAATGCTGTTTGATTGTAGATGAACTATAAATCCCAGCAGCTACAACTCCTAAACGTCAAGGTCTATTTTCCCTAACCTCCACCAGTGTTCCCATTTGCGTCCATTGATTATTCATGCAAAGTTTGGTCCAGATCCATCATGGTATGAGTCCACAGTGCTCTCTTAATGTAAGTGAACTACAACTCCCAAACTCAAGGTGAATGCTCACCAAACCCTTTCAGTACTTTCTGCTGGTAATGGGAGTTCCAAGATTGGTTCAATTCCATTGTTGGTGGAATTCAGAATACTCTTTGATTGTAGATGAACTATAAATCCCCGCAACTACCACTCTCAAATTACAAAATCAATTGTTTTGAGTGATGGCCACTCCTTGGATTAGTAGGTGTCTTGTAGCCAAATTTGGTGGCATTTAGTGCAGTGGTTTTTGAGTTGAGATGTCAGTCAAAACCAAGAGCATTTATATATATAGATGTTGTCCACTGTTTGTATTCAGCTAATGTATGTATTGTTCTGGTGCTATGCCATTTTATTCCTGTGTGTGGCACCTTGAGTGCTTTTGTGAGCCGCCCCGAGTACCTTTGGGGAAATGGGGAGCGGTATAAATAAATAATAATAATTATAATTATCTCTATATAAATACTCTCAATTTCTGTTGGCTCTGAAAGTTCCGTGTGCCCAGTTTGATTCAATTCCATCCCTGGTGGGGTTCAGAATGCTCTTTGATTGTAGGTGAACTATAAATCCCAGCAACCACAACTCACAAATGTCAACATCTATTTTCCTGAAACTCCACCAGTGTTCACATATGGACATATTGATTATTCATGCCAAGTTTGGTCCAGATCCATCATTGTTTGAGTCCACAGTGCTCTCTGGATGTGGGTGAACTACAACTCCCAAACTCAAGGTCAATGCCCACCAAACCCTTCCAGTACTTTTTGCTGGTAATGGGAGTTCTGTGTGCCAAGATTGGTTCAGTTCCATCATTGGTGGGGTTCAAAATACTGTTTGATTGTAGGCGAACTATAAATCCCAGCAGCTACAACTCCCAAATGTCATGGTCGATTTCCCCCAAACTCCAGCAGTACTCACATTTGGCTAGATTGATTATTCATGTCATGTTTTGTCCGTATCTATCATTGTTTGTCCATATCTATCATTTTCCCCAAACTCCATCAGTGTTTACATCTTGGCATATTGAGTATCTGTGCCAAGTTTGGTCCAGATCCATCACTGTTTGAGTCCACAGTCCTCACTGGATGTAGGTAAACTACAACTCCCAAACTCAAGGTCAATGCCCACCAAACCCTTCCAGTACTTTCTGTTGGAAATGGGAGTTCTGTGTGCAATGGTTCAATTCCATCCTTGGTGGGATTCAGAATGCTCTTTGATTGTAGGTGAACTATAAATCCCAGCAACAAAAACTGTCAAATGTCAAGGTCTATTTTCCCCAAACTCCACCAGTGTTCACATTTGGCTAGATTGATTATTCATCCAAGTTTTGTCCACATCTATCATGGTTTGAGTCCACAGTGCTCTCTGAATGTGGGTGAACTACAACTCCCAAACTCAAGGTCAATGCCCACCAAACCCTCCCAGTACTTTCTGTTGGAAATGGGAGTTCTGTGTGCGAAGATTGGTTCAATTCCATCGCCGGTGGGGTTCAGAATGCTCTTTGATTGTAAGTGAACTATAAATCCCAGCAACTACACCTCCCAAATGTCAACATCTATTTTCCCCAAACTCCATCAGTGTTTACATCTTGGCATATTGAGTATCCATGCCAAGTTTGGTCCAGATCCATCATTGTTTGAGTCCACGGTGCTCTCTGGATGTAGGTGAGCTACAACTCCCAAACTCAAGGTCAGTGCCCACCAAATTGTTCCATTGTTTTCTGTTGGCAATGGGTGTTCTGGTTCAATTCCATCACTGGAGTTCAGAATTTGATTGTAGGTGAACTATAAATCCCAGCAGCTACAACTCCCAAATGTCAAGGTCTATTTTCCCCAAACTCCACCAGTGTTCACATTTGGCTAGATTGATTATTCATGCCAAGTTTGGTCCAGATTCATCATTGTTTGAGTCCACAGTGCTCTCTGGATGTAGCTGAACTACAATTCCCAAACTCAAGGTCAATGCCCACCAAACTCTTCCAGTACTTTCTGTTGGAAATGGGAGTTCTGTGTGCCAATATTGGCTAGATTGATTATTCATGCCAAGTTTTGTCCATATCTATCATTGTTTGAGTCCACAGTACTCTCTGGATGTGGGTGAACTACAACTCCCAAACCCAAGGTCAATGCCTACCAAACCCTTCCAGTATTTTCTGTTGGTCATGGGAGTTCTGTGTGCAAAGTTTGACTCCATTCCATCGTTGGTGGGGTTCAGAATGCTTTTTGATTGTAGGTGAACTATAAATCCCAGCAACTACAACTCCCAAATGGCAAAATGAATCCCACCCCAATCCCCACAAGTGTGCAAATTTGGGTATATTGGGTATTTGTGCCAAATTTGGTCCAGTGAATGAAAATACATCCTGCATATCAGATGTTTACGTTACGATTCATAACAGCAGCAAAATTACGGTTATGAAGTAGCAACGAAAACAACGTTATGGTTGGGGGTCACCACCAATGAGGAACTGCATTAAGGGGTCGCGGCATTAGGAAGGTGGAGAAGCGTTGCTTTTGGCTCTACAGAGCATTGCTCTGATCCGGTGTAATCAACCTAGTAAAGTAAACAACAAAGAGTCGTTCTTTTTCCCCGTATATATTTATTAGCAATACATTGATTATCAGATATTGATTATCAGATATAGATTATGTGTAAACAACCTACTAAAGTAAACAACAAAGGAGTCATTCTTTTTCCCCATATATGTGTGTATATATATATTTATTAGCAATACATTATCAGATATTGATTATCAGATATTGATTATGTGTAAACAACCTACTAAAGTAAACAACCAAGGAGTCGTTCTTTTTCCCCATATATGTGTGTATATATATATTTATTAGCAATACATTGATTATCAGATATTGATTATGTGTAAACAACCTACTAAAGTAAACAACAAAGGAGTCGTTCTTTTTCCCCATATATGTATATATATTTATTAGCAATACATTGATTATCAGATATTGATTATCAGATATTGATTATGTGTAAACAACCTACTAAAGTAAACAACAAAGGAGTCGTTCTTTTTCCCCCATATATGTATATATATTTATTAGCAATACATTGATTATCAGATATTGATTATCAGATATTGATTATGTGTAAACAACCTACTAAAGTAAACAACAAAGGAGTCGTTCTTTTCCCCCCATATATGTGTGTATATTTATTAGCAATACATTGATTATCAGATATTGATTATCGGATATTGATTATGTGTAAACAACCTACTAAAGTAAACAACCAAGGAGTCGTTATTTTTTCCCCATATATGTGTGTATATATAAATTTATTAGCAATACATTGATTATCAAATATTGATTATGTGTAAACAACCTACTAAAGTAAACAACAAAGGAGTCGTTCTTTTTCCCCATATATGTGTGTATATATATATTTATTAGCAATACATTGATTATCACATATTGATTATCAGATATTGATTATGTGTAAACAACCTACTAAAGTAAACAACCAAGGAGTCGTTCTTTTTCCCCCATATATGTATATATATTTATTAGCAATACATTGATTATCAGATATTGATTATCAGATATTGATTATGTGTAAACAACCTACTAAAGTAAACAACAAAGGAGTCGTTCTTTTCCCCCATATATGTGTGTATATATATATTTATTAGCAATACATTGATTATCAGATATTGATTATCAGATATTGATTATGTGTAAACAACCTACTAAAGTAAACAACAAAGGAGTCGTTCTTTTTCCCCATATATGTATATATATTTATTAGCAATACATTGATTATCAGATATTGATTATCAGATATTATGTGTAAACAACCTACTAAAGTAAACAACAAAGGAGTCGTTCTTTTTCCCCATATATGTGTGTATATATATATTTATTAGCAATACATTGATTATCGGATATAGATTATCGGATATTGATTATGTGTAAACAACCTACTAAAGTAAACAACAAAGGAGTCGTTCTTTTCCCCCATATATGTGTGTATATATATATATTTATTAGCAATATATTGATTATCAGATATTGATTATCGGATATTGATTATCAGAGACGTACCATCCAATGTCTCTAGTAGAGCTCCTTTGGGGGGGGGGGGTTCTCTGCTATGGAAAACAACCCAATTTTCAGTATTTTGGAGAAAGAAAAGGAACGAGAAATAAAAAAAGTTTCGAGTTACGTCGTTAAAAATGCTTTTTTCGCGCAGAAAAATGCAAAGGCTTTTACAAAAAAGGAGGAAAATAAAATGTGAAAAAAATCAATCGTTCTGCTTCTTCTTTCTGTTTTTTTTTTACTCTATATTGCTATTTTCGATCTCTTTTTCTCACCCTTTTCCCTCCTCCTCCTCCCTCTTTTCTATTCCCACTTTCCCCAAAGAAAAGGGAGCCTTGAAACCGCCACGCTGGAGCTTGATGGGGGGGCAATTTGAAACCGCTGGGCCCCTTTCTGTTTTTCCTTTTTTCTTGTTGGAACATTTGCACTGGAATGAAACCACTTTCTCCCTCCCTTCCAAGGCTTCTACTTTTCTTTCCCCCAAAAGGAGCCCGTGGGGTTGACCCGCATTATCCAAAGGCACCCCGTCACCTTCCAAAGCCGCAAGATGACCATTAAAACCCATTGAATTGATAGAAAATCCATTTATTTTCATCTCCGGAATGCAGTTTAGGGCGGGATCGGAGGTTATTTTCGGCATCTGCTTGCTTGGAGAAGAGTGAAAGTGTGTCTAATTTGCACAGATTGTATAGAACATGGGATTGCATCTATATTATTCTGATTTGCAAAAAATTGTGTGTGTGTGTATATATATTTGCACAGATTGTATATAATGTATGATTGCATCTATATTATTCCAATTTGCAAAAAATGTATATATTTGCACAGATTGTATATAATGTATGATTGCATCTATATTATTCCAATTTGCAAACATGTATATATATATATATATATATATTTGCACAGTTTGTTTATAATGTATGATTGCATCTATATCATTCCAATTTGCAAAGAAAGTATATATATATTTGCACAGATTGTATATAACGTATGATTGCATCTATATTATTCCAATTTGCAAAAAAATGTATATATATATATTTGCACAGATTGTATATAATGTATGATTGCATCTATATTATTCCAATTTGCAAAAACGTGTATATATATATATTTGCACAGGTTGTATATAATGAATGATTGCATTTATATTATTCCAATTTGCAAAGTATATATATATATATATATATATATATATTGCACAGATTGTATATAACGTATGATTGCATCTATATTATTCCGATTTGCAAAAAAATTGTATGTGTATGTGTTTGTGATATATTTCCACAGATTTTATACATGGGATTGTATCTATATTATTTTAATTTGCAAAAAAATGTATGTCTGTGATATATTTGCACAGATTGTATATAACATGGGATTGTATCTATATTATACCGGTTTGCAAAAAATTGTATACATATATATATATATATTTGTATGTATGTGTATGTGCATATATATATGTGTGTGTATATATATATACAGATATTATGGTCTACATATTATTGTACACACACACACACAATTGTGCGTACGATAATATGTAGACCATAATATGTGATTGTATCTATATTATTTCGATTTGCAAAAAATATGTATGTGTGTGATGTATTTGCACAGATTGTATATAACATGTGATTGTATCTATATTATACCGGTTTGCAAAAAATTGTATACATATATATATATATTTGTATGTATGTATATGTGCATATATATATATGTGTGTGTGTGTATGTATATATATATATATATATATATATATAGAGAGAGAGAGAGAGATTATGGTTACATATTATTGTACACACACACAACTGTGTGTACAATAATAGGTAGACCATGTTATTGTATCTATATTATTTCGATTTGCAAAAAAAATGTATGTGTGATATATTTGCACAGATTGTATATAACATGTTATTGTATCCATATTATACCGATTTGCAAAAAAATTGTATACATATATATATTTGTATGTGTGTGTGTATATATATATATATATAGAGAGAGAGAGAGAGAGAGAGAGAGAGAGAATATGGTCTACATATTATTGTACACACACACAATTGTGTGTACGATAATATGCAGGCCATAATATGTGATTGTATCTATATTATTTCGATTTGCAAAAAATTGTATGTATGTGTGATATAGTTGCACAGATTGTATATAACATGTGATTGTATCTATATATATTGTTTCGATTTGCAAAACATTGTATATATATTTGTATGTATGTATATGTGCATGTATATATATATGTGTGTGTGTGTATATATATATATTTAGAGAGAGAGATTATGGTCTACATATTATCGTACACATAATTGTGTGTGTGTACGATAATATGTAGACCATAATCTCTCTCTCTCTCTCTCTATATATATACACACACACACATATATATACACATGCCATACACATACACATAAATATATATACAATGTTTTGCAAATCGAAACAATATATATACAATCACGTCTTCATCAGACGCATAAAGATGTCCCCGCAGATATCCTTTCGTTATCACAAACAGATGTGTGTGTAGATAAATGTGCAATTATTTTAACCATTTTTAACACTCATATAGTATTAAAATATAATAGTATATAGACCATAATATGTACATATATGTGTATGTGTGATTATTTTACCCATTTTAACACACGCACACACACATATATATACATCAAATATTTAAATAGAATATATAGATTATAATATGGACATATATGTTTGTGTAGATATATACATGTGATTATAACACATATATAATATTAAAATTGAATAAAACAATCAAAACACTTCGAAACTAAAAATATTCAAATATATAAAAATATCTTTACAAACACAAATTTCATATATATATACATATGTGATTATTTTACCCGCTTTAAGGACTTTTGATTGGTTTGCTAAGTCTATTTTCATATGCATTTGTTTGTTATGGATATTGAAATTGCATTTTTTAACCTCACGAGCCGCTTTGCGTCTCAATCTAAAGATCAAAGCCGGTGCAAAGAAATATAGTAATGCGAATATATTGTTTAACTAAAACCAGACATAGATTTCTTGCTAAATAATCTGTGTGTATATATATAGATAGATAGAGATATGTGTGTGTGTGTATGTCTGCATTTATATAAATGTGCTTGAATGTATATTTCACAGGAAAGATATATAGACTGTTTGCAAAACAGAATTCAGATAACTATCGATATCTATATTTATATATAGTTTTGCCAAAGGGTGACAAATACTTTTTGCAAAAAAAGTGTGTTGAATAAGGTTGATAGATGTGTGTGTATATATTTATATTGTGTGTGTGTGTGTATATATATATATATATATAGAGAGAGAGAGAGAGAGAGAGAGAGAGAGAGGGAGAGCATATATTTATATTGCATATTGTGTATTTTAGATATACAGTGCATACATTTATGTTACATATTGTGTGTATCATATATATAGTGCATATATTTATATTGCATATTGTATGTATATATAGTGCATAAATTTATCCTGCATATTGTGTGTATCACACACATACACATATATTTATATTGCATATTGTGTATTTTAGATATAGAGTGCATACATTTATATTGCATATTGTATGTATATATAGTGCATCAATTTATCCTGCATATTGTGTGTATCACACACACACACACATTTATATTGTATATTGTGTATTTTAGATATAGAGCGCATACATTTATATTGGATATTGTGTGTATCATATATATATATATATATATATATACACAGTGCATATATTTATATTGCATATTGTGTATTTCAGATTTAGAGTGCATAAATTCATATTGCATACTGTGTGTATTATATATACAGTGCATATATTTATATTGCCTTTTGCGTGTAATATATACATATTATTTACATTGTGTACATATTTATATTGTATGTCATATGTATTTTATATATAATGAATATATTGATATTGCATATTGTGTGTATCATATATATATATATAGTGCATATATTTACATTGCATATTGTGTATTTCAGATATAGAGTGCGTAAATTCATATTGCATACTGTATTATATATACAGTGCATATATTTATATTGCCTTTTGCGTGTAATATATACATATATTATTTACATTGTGTACATATTTATATTGTATGTCATATGTATTTTATATATAATGAATATATTGATATTGCATATTGTGTGTACCAGATATATAGTGCATATATTTACATTGCATACTGTGTATTTTAGATATAGAGCGCATACATTTATATTGCATATTGTGTGTATCATAAATATATATACAGTGCATATATTTACATTGCATATTGTGTATTTCAGATATAGAGTGCGCAAATTCATATTGCATACTGTGTGTATTATATATACAGTGCATATATTTATATTGCCTTTTGCGTGTAATATATACTTGTTTACATTGTGTATATATTTATATTGTATGTTGCATGTATTATATATATAATTAATATATTGATATTGCATATTGTGTGTATTATATATATTATATACTATATTGTTTTACAAAAATTATATGTTTTTTGGTAAACAATCTGCATCTAGAATAAAAGTTATATATATGTGTGTTTGGCCCAAATGACATACATAATTTTGTATAGCCACCTCTCTGTGTGTGTATATAATCCAAATTATAAATGTATGTATACATATATAATTGCAAAACTTATCCAGGGAATTGTTGCAAATCTGACTCTCTCTTCCTCATTGTTTTGCAATCAGAAGGAGAGGCTGGGAGAGGAAAAAGCTGGCAAAAGGGGAAGGAAAACATGACTCAAAGGGTGAGGCTTTTCCTTATTGTTATTGCTGCTCTATAATTGCATCTGCACTGGGGAATTAACGCGGTTTGGCACCGCTTTTAGCCTACAAAGGTTCAATGCAGTCCTGGGGTAAGTCCTTGCCTCCCCAAAGGGGGAACCACACACCCCAGGGCTCCTTGGCAGGAGAAGCGGTTTCAAACCGCATCAAATCTACAGTGTAGACGCACCTTAAACCCGGATTTAAAATGCATCAAAGTAGTAATAGCTTTGGCCTTTCCTTACTTACCTGGAGGAGAAAGCAGAGGAGGGTTGATTCTTGAAGAAGCCCAGGCACCAAAATGGCAAAAATAAATAAGGATATATTTAAATATATTTAAATATAGGTTAAATTCAATTAAATCCCAATTCTCTCTTTTTTTTGCACCAAGCAGTCCAGACTTGAAAGAGGAGAAAAGAACAGAAAAAAGCAAAACACAAAATGGCAATAAATAAATAAAAATAAAATAAGGATATATTTAAATATTAAAAATAAGTTAAATAATATATAAAATATAAGTAATATTTATATTTATAATATAAATAATATATATATATATATATATATATATATATGTAAATTCTATTAAATTCCAACCTTTTTGCACCAAGCAGTCCAGACTTGGAAGGAGGAGAAAAGAACAGAAAAAATACAAAACACAAATGGCAATAAATAAATAAAAATAAGGATATATTTAAATATATAGATATATTTTAAAATATTAAATATATAATAATATATATTTAAATATAGGTTAAATTCAATTAAATTCCAACCCTCTTTTTTGCACCAAGCAGTCCAGACTTGAGAGAGGAGAAAAAGATAGAAAAAAAGCAAAACACAAATGGCAAAAATAAAAATAAAATAAAATAAGGAAAATAAAAATAAATATTTAATAAAATAAGTTAAATAAATATTATATATATATTAAATACATGTAAATATAGGTTAAATTCAATTAAATTCCAACCCTCTTTTTGCACCAAGCAGTTCAGACTAGAAGGAGGAGAAAAAGACAGAAAAAATACAAAACAATAATGGCAAAAAATAATAATAATAAATTAAAAAATATATTTAATAAAATAAGTTAAATAAATATTAAATATATATTAAATACATTTAAATATAGGTTAAATTCAATTAAATCCCAACCCTCTTTTTTTTGCACCAAGCAGCCCAGACTTGGAGGAAAAAAGAACAGAAAAAAATGCAAAACACAAATGGCAATAAATAAATAAAAATAAAATAAGTTAAATAAAAATTAAAATAATATTAAATATATATTAAATATAGGTTAAATTCAATTAAATCCCAGACTGGAAGGAGAAAAGAACAGGAAAAAAACCAAAACAAAACAAAAACAAAACACAAATGGCAAAAATAAATAAAAATAAGGATCTATTTAAATATATAGATATATTTAAATATTAAATATATATAAAATAAATCTAAATATAGGTTAAATTCAATTAAATCCCAACCCTCTTTGTTGCACCAAGCAGTCCAGACTTGAAAGAGGAGAAAAAGACAGAAAAAATACAAAACACAAATGGATAAAATGGGACAAATGGATATATAATATTTAAATATTAAATATATATTAAATAAATGTAAATATAGGTTACATTCAGTTAAATCCCAACCCCCTTTTTGCACCAAGCAGCCCAGACTTGAAAGAGGAGAAAATAACAGGAAAAATACAAACAAAAAAGATTGCAAAAAAATAAAATAAGGAAATTATATATATATATATATATGTAAATATTGCTAAATTCAATTAAATCCCAACCCTCTTTATGCACCAAGCAGCCCAGACTTGAAAGAGGAGAAAAGAACAGAAAAAATACAAAACACAAATGGCAGAAAAAGGATATATTTAAATATATAATATTAAATATAATATTTAAATATTAAATATATATTAAATAAATGTAAATACAGTTTAAATTCAGTTAAATCCCAACCCTCTTTGTTGCACCAAGCAGTCCAGACTTGGAGGAGAAAAATCCAGAAAAAATACAAACAAAAAGCATTGCAAAAAATAAAATAAGGAAATAATATATATATTTAAATATATGTAAATATTGCTAAATACAATTAAATTCAATTAAATCCCAACCCTCTCTATGCACCAAGCAGCCCAGACTTGAAAGAGGAGAAAATAACAGGAAAAATACAAAACACAAATGGCAGAAAAGGATATATTTAAATATATAATATTTAAATATTAAATATATATTAAATAAATGTAAATATAGGTTAAACTCAATTAAATCCCAACCCTCTTTGTTGCACCAAGCAGCCCAGACATGAAGGAGGAGAAAAGAACAGGAAAAAACCCCCAAAAACCAAACAAAAAGCATTGCAACAAAAAAAAATATAGTAAAAAATGCAAACATGGGAGGTTTTGCAAAGAGAAGCCCAGGGGCGGCCTTGAAACCGCCGCTCCACATTCCCAGCCTCGCCACTCCCATTGAGCCGCCGAGGGGAAGCCTTGAAACTTCCCAAGCCCCGCCCCTTTTCCCCGGGCGCGCCATTGATTGGTTTTATAAGAATGGCGGGGAGCCAGGGCTTGTTTTGCATAAGATCGAGAGCGACAGGCAGGGCCGGCCAATGAGAGCGCGGGAAGGGATGCGCTCCCACCAATAGCAGCAGAAGGGGCGGGACTTAGTGGACAATGCTTGTTTCATAGCAAAAGAAGCTTTTTTTGAACTTGGGATCTAATTTTTTTCTGTTTTTTAGAGATCTGGAAGGGAAAAAAAAGGGAAAAAAGGGGGGAGTTTGTGTGTAATGCATTTCTATCCCAACCCTTTGCTGTATATGGAAGCTTCTCTCCCCCAGCCAAGCTGCACTACCCATTTGGAGTGGATTTAATCCGGATTAAAGGAGTCCAAACGGGGGAAAAAGGAGGGATCTTGCTTTCGAGGTGGAGATCTGCTTGCTTTAGATCCAGGAGGAAGGAAAGAGGAAGAACAGCCCTTTTGGAAATGCATTGCTTTGGAGGAACTTGATTTTTGTTTTGGTTGCAAATATATTAAATATATATTTATATATATTTTTGGGTGGGTGGCTTTGGAAAATAGAATTGCAGGAAAAATGCCAAAGAAGAGGATGGAATAAGGGGGGAAATATACCCCCCTTTTTGCAATAACAAGGTAAGAGCAACTCTTGTTTATTTTTTTGCAAAACTTAGGAAAACATTAAATGCAAAAGGAAAACATTAACTTTGCTTTTGCAATTCACCTTTTAAGTCTAAAAGGGATCTTTCCAAAAATATGAACCCAGATTAGATTGCTTTCCAAGCCCAGATGTATATATATTAAATAGAAAAGGGAAAATATATTTAATATATTATATTTTTGTATTTAATATAAATATATTAAATGCAAAAGGGACTTTGCTTTTGCAACCCCCCTTTAAGTCTTAAAAGGATCTTTCCAAAAAATATGAAGCTAGATTAGATTGCTTTCCAAGCCCAGATCTATGTATATTAAATAGAAAAGGGAAAATATATGTAATATATTATATTTTGTATTTAATGTATATATATTAAATGCAAAAGGGACTTTTCTTTTGCAATCCCCTTTTAAGTCTTAAAGGGATCTTTCCAAAAATATAAACCCAGATTAGATTGCTTTCCAAGCCCAGATGTATAGATATTAAATAGAAAAGGGAAAATATATTTAATATATTATATTTTGTATTTTATATATATATATATATATATATATATATATATATAAAAAAAATGCAAAAGGGACTTTGCTTTTGCAATCCCCCTTTAAGTCTAAAAGGGATCTTTCCAAAAATATAAACCCAGATTGCATTCCAAGCCCAGATGTATATATATTAACTAGAAAAGGGAAAAATATTTAATATATTATATTTTTGTATTTAATGTATATATATTAAATACAAAAGGGACTTTGCTTTTGCAACCCCCCTTTAAGTCTTAAAGGGATCTTTCCAAAAAATATGAACCTAGATTAGATTGCATTCCAAGCCCAGATGTATATATATTAAATAGAAAAGGGAAAAATATTTAATATATTATATTTTGTATTTAATGTATATATATTAAATGCAAAAGGGACTTTTCTTTTGCAATCCCCCTTTAAGTCTTAAAGGGATCTTTCCAAAAAATATGAACCTAGATTAGATTGCATTCCAAGCCCAGATGTATATATGTTAAATAGAAAAGGGAAAATATATTTAATATATTATATTTTGTATTTAATATAAATATATTAAATGCAAAAGGGACTTTGCTTTTGCAATCCCCCTTTAAGTCTTAAAGGGATCTTTCCAAAAATATGAACCTAGATTAGATTGCTTTCCAAGCCCAGATGTATGTATATTAAATAGAAAATGGAAAATATATTTAGTATATTATATTTTGTATTTAATACATGTATATTAAATGCAAAAGGGACTTTGCTTTTGCAATCCCCCTTTAAGTCTAAAAGGGATCTTTCCAAAAAATATGAACCCAGATTAGATTGCATTCCAAGCACAGATCTATGTATATTAAATAGAAAATGGAAAATATATTTAATATATTATATTTTGTATTTAATATAAATATTAAATGCAAAAGGGGAAAAGGGACTTTGCTTTTGCAATTCACTTTTAAGTCTTAAAGGGATCTTTCCAAAAATATGAACCTAGATTAGATTGCATTCCATGCCCAGATCTTCCTGGAAAATATATTTTATATATATATATATTAAATGCAAAAGGAAAAATTGACTTTTCTTTTGCAATCCCCCTTTAAGTCTTAAAGGGACCTTTCCAAAAATATGAACCTAGATTAGATTGCATTCCAAGCCCAGATGTATATATATTAAATAGAAAAGGGAAAATATATTTAATATATTATATTTTGTATTTAATATAAATATTAAATCCAAAAGGAAAAAAGGGACTTTTCTTTTGCAATTCACCTTTAAGTCTTAAAGGGACCCTTCCAAAAAATATAAACTTAGATTAGATTCCATTCCAAGCCCAGATCTTCCCTATATATTAAATAGAAAAGGGAAAATATATTTAATATATATATTAAATGCAAAAGGGAAAAATATACACACACACATTTTGTTTTGATTTCATATATATGGGTGGGTTGGAAAAAAGGATCCAAAAGAATTGCAGAAAAGATGCCAAAGAGGATGGAATAAGGGGAAAAAATACTCCCTTTTGCAATAACAACTCTTATTTTTTTGCAAAACTTGGGAAAACATTAAATACCAAAGGGTAAAAAGAGACTTTTCTTTTGCCATTCACGTTTAAGTCTTAAAAGGACTCTTCCAAAAAATATGAACCTAGATTAGATTCCATTCCAAGCCCAGATTTCCCCTAAGTATGTATGTGTGTGTATATATATTCATATATATTCTAAAATATTCTTAGAAAATCAAATAATGTTCTAAAATCAAACCAAATAATATTCTAAAATCAAATAAATAATTGTCTACAAAATAAAATAATAATATCCTTATAATATAATATCCTAAGTAATATTCTAAAATAAAACCAAATAATATTATAAAATAAAACCAAATAATTTTCTAAAAAATCAAATCAAATAATATCTTTATAATATAATATCTTAAAATAAAAGCAAGTAATATTCCAAAATAAAATCAAGTAATATTCTAAAATCATATCAAGTAATATTCTAAAATAAAACCAAATAATATTCCAAAAATAAAATAATAATATCCTTATAATATAATATCCTAAATTCAAAGCAAGTAATATTCTAAAGTAAAATCAAATAATTTTCCAAAAAATTAAATCAAATTATAATATCCTCATAATATCCTAAAATAAAATCAAATAATTTTCTAAAAAATAAAATAATAATATCCTTATAATATAATATCCTAAAATAAAAGCAAGTAATATTCTAAAATAAAACCAAATAATTTTCTAAAAAATAAAATCAAATAATAATACCCCTATAATATCCATAAAATAATATAATATCCTAAAATAAAATAAAATAATTTTCTAAAAATAAAATCAAATAATATCTTCATAATATAATATCTCAAAATAAAAGCAAGTAATATTCTAAAATAAAACCAAATAATTTTCTAAAAAATAAAATCAAATAATATATTTATAATATATTGTAAAATAAAAGGAAGTAATATTCTAAAATAAAACCAAATAATATCCTAAATTAAAATTAAATAATTTTCTAAAAAATAGAATAAAATAATAATATCCTTATAAGATAATATCCTAAAATAAAAGCAAGTAATATTCTAAAATCACAATTATGATATCCTAAAATAAAAGCAAGTAATATTCTAAAATAAAACCAAATAATATTCTAAAATAAAATCAAATAATTTTCTTTAAAAAAATCAAATAATAATATCCTTATAATATAATATCCTAAAATAAAAGCAAGTAATATTCTAAAATCACAATTATAATATCCTAAAATAAAATCAAGTAATATTCTAAAATAAAACCAAATAATCTTCTAAAATAAAATCAAATAATTTTCTTAAAAACATCAAATAATAATATCCATATAATATAATATCCTAAAACAAAATCAAGTAATATTCTAAAATAAAATAAAATAATATTCTAAACTAAAATCAAATAATATTCTAAATCAAAATTTTATTCAAATAAAATAATATCCAAAAATAAAATCAAGTAATATTCTAAAATAAAATTCTAATAAAAATAAAATAAAATAGTAATATCCTTATAATATAATATAATATCCTAAAATAAAAGCAAGCAATATTCTAAAATAAAACCAAATAATATCCTAAAATAAAATCAAATAATTTTCCAAAAAATAAAATCAAATAATATCCTCATAAGATAATATCCTAAAATAAAAGCAAGTAATATTCTAAAATAAAATCAAATAATATCCTAAAATAAAATCAAATAATATTCTAAAATAAAATTCTAATAAAATAACATAAAATAATAATATCCTTATAATATAATATCCTAAAATAAGATAATATTATCCAATAAAATTCTTTAAAAAATATTCTAAAAGGTATATTTTTATTGCTAATTTCCCTTCTAAAAAAATACATGCATTTGGAACAGATAGTCAAAAAGATCATGGCAACAGAGGAGCTTTGAACTTTGCAAAAACTTGGATGCATTGCTGCAGAGGGAAATAATATGGAGATGGGGGGGGGGGACCATTTTAAAACCCCCCAAAATAATATTGCAATTAATGATAGGATTATTAATTTGGGGTGGGATCATTAGTGCAATGTTTCCTCTTCCAAATGCATGCATTTATTTTTCCTTCCAATATTTGCTTCTTTCTCCATTTGCTCTCAAAGAGTGTATACATATTTTTGGGATGCTCTATAGATACATTTTTGGGGTGTATGTTAACAAAATAATATTAGGATCCTAAACAGACTCTTTCCCCCCTATTTTGGCCATATAGCATTGGGGAAAATAACCAGAAAAAGCAGGCATTCTTTTGGTGGGAGGGAAAAATAAAGCTGTTTTTAATTAAAAGCAAGGGATGCAGCCATATTGGGCGAGGAAAGAAGGGAAGGAAAAAGTTGCAGAAG
>NC_090035.1:5135491-5140491 GCF_037176765.1 Anolis sagrei
ATAATAATAATAATAATAATAATAATAATAATATATTATTATTGCCACTGTTTTTCCCTTGTCCTGGGAGCAAATTCCCATTGCAATCCATAGGGCTTACTCTGGAGTAGAGGTGGATCTAGGCTTAGAGGGAAATAATAATTTAATTTATAAATAATGAAATAATAATAATAGTAATATAAATAATAATTTAGAATTATAAATAATGAAATAATAATAATGATGATGATGATGATAATAATAATAATAATTTTATCATTCTTTCCAATGCGTTATTCCCTCCCATGGGAGTAAATTCCCTTTGCAATCCATGGGGTTTTACTCTGGAGTAGAGGTGGATCTAGACTTAATGGTAAATAATAATGAAATAATAATAATAATAATAATAATAATAATTCTCATTATTGCCACTGTCTTTTCCTTCCCCTGGGAGTAAATTCCCATTGCAATCCATAGGGTTTTACTCTGGAGTAGAGGTGGATCTAGGCTTAGAGGGAAATAAATAATAATTTAGGATTATAAATAATGAAATAATAATAATAATAATAATAATAATTGTATCATTCTTTCCACTGTGTTTTCCCTACCTGTAGGAGTAAATTCCCATTGCAATCCATGGGGTTTTACTCCGGAGTAGAGGCGGATCTAGGCTTAGAGGGAAATAATAATGAAATAATAATAATAATAATAATAATATTAATATATTTCTCATTATTGCCACTGTTTTTCCCTTCCCCTGGAAGTAAATTCCCATTGCAATCCATAGGGGTTTACTCTGGAGTAGAGGTGGATCTAGTCTTAGAGGGAAATAATAATGAAATAATAATAATAATAATAATAATAATAATAATAATATATTTCTCATTATTGCCACTGTTTTTCCCTTCTCCTGGGAGCAAATTCCCATTGCAATCCATAGGGCTTACTCTGGAGTAAGGGTGGATTTAGGCTTAGAGGGAAATAATAATGAAATATTAATATTGACATCTATGGGGTTTGTTTAGGAGTAGAGGTGTATCTAGGCTTAATGGTAAATAATGTTGAAATACTGCTACTGCTACTACTAATAATAATATATCTCTCATCCTTGCCACTGCTTTCCCCCTCTCCCTGGGAGTAAATTTCAATTGCAATCCATAGGGTTTACTTTGGAGTAGAGATGGATCTAGGCTTGGAGATAAATAATAATGATAATAATAATAATAATAATAATAATAAATTTCTCATTCTTTCCACCGTCCAGTCTGCCCCTCCCGAGTAAATTCCCATTGCAATTCATGGGGTTTACTCTGGAGTAGGGGTGGATCTAGGCTTATAGGATAATAATAATAATAATAATAATAATAATATATTTCTCATTCTTGCCACTGTTCCCCCCCCCCCTACTTTGGAGTAGAGGTGGAATTAGGCTTAGAGGGAAATAATAATAATAATAATAATAATAATAATAATAATTAATTTCTTATTCTTGCCTCTGTCGTCCCCCCCCCCCCCCCGGGAATAAATTCCCATTGCAATCCATAGGGTTTTACTTTGAGTAGAGGTGGATCTAGACTTAGAGGTTAATAATAATAATAATAATAATAATAATAATAATAAATTTTCTTGCCACTATGTCTCCCCCCCCCCCCCCCCCCCCAGAATATATTCTCATTGCAATTCATAGGGTTCACTTTGGGGTAAAGGTGGATCTAGACTTAGGTTGAAATAATAATAATTTTAATAATAATAATTCTCATTCTTTCCACTGTTTTTCCTCCTTTGGAGTAGAGGTGGATCTAGGCTTAGAGGGAAATAATAATGATTTAAAATTATTATTATTAATAATATATATTTATCATTGTTGCCACTATTTTCCCCCTCCTCTGGGAGTAAATTGCCATTGCAATCTATAGAGTTTACTCTGGAGTAAGGGTGGATCTAGGCTTGGCAGTAAATAACAACAACAACAACAACATATTATTATTATTATTATTATTATTTCCACTGTTTCTCCCCTCCCTGGGAGTAAATTCCCATTGCAATCCATAGATTTTACTCTGGAGTAGGGGTGGTTCTAGGCTTGGCAGTAAATAACAACAACAGCAACATATTATTATTATTATTATTATTATTATTATTATTCTTTCCACTGTTTTCCCTCTCCCTGGGAATAAATTCCCATTGCAATCTATAGAGTTTACTCTGGAGTAAGGGTGGATCTAGGCTTAGCAGTAAATAATAATAATAACTTATTATTATTATTTTCACTGTTTTCTTCCCTCCCTGGGAGTAAATTGCCATTGCAATCCATAGAGTTTACTCTGGAGTAAGGGTGGATCTATGCTTAGTCGTTAATAATAATAGTAATAATAATAATAATAACAACATATTATTATTATTATTACTACTACTATTACTATTATTATTATTATTTGCACTGTTTTCTCCCTCCCTGTGAGTAAATTCCCATTGCAATCCACTTAGTTTACTTTGGAGTAAAGGTGGAGCTAGGCTTAGAAGGAAATAATACTGATTTTAAAAATGTAAATAATAAAATAAAATAATAATTTAAGCTCTGCAAAACCGGATTCTGAAACTTGAGACAGCAAATGGTCTGTAGGAATGAGATTTAAGTGGAAGGAGATTCTCATTTTCTTCCTTTTGAACACAAAAATAAATTAATATTTTCTGTGCCAGACTAAGCAGAGGAAAAAAAAAAGAATCAGGTTAAACATTAAATCCATTTCAGGGCTAAAATGCAGATAAGGGTGGCTTGGAAGGTTTGCTCACCTCTGATAAGATCAGAAGGGAAAATATGAGAATATATATATATATTTTCAACAAGGGGAAATCGTAGGAAAGTCCAAATCTGGAATTTACAGTCTTTTTCAAAAAGGTATTAAACAAATACAGGGGGGGGGGGGATCAATAAAGGGAGAGGATCAGAAGGGATGGATGAAATCCTTTCCCTTTATTATGGTTTAAATGGGGAGGGAATGTGATTAGATAGAAGTCTGCTTCGGAGTAAAGGGAAAATGGCAAATATTCTGTATTTTGGAGACAAAAAAGAGCCGGCCGTTTCAGATTTCATCCACCTTTGCTATTTTGTCGTAGAGTGGATTGCCTATATAGCATTGCCTATATAGGATATACGTGTGTATGTAGGTCTTCAAGTCACCTGTATAGAATATATAAAATATATGTGTATGTGTGTTTTCAAGTCATCTATATAGAATATATAGAATATGCATGTTTGTGCATCTTCAAGTCATCTATATAGAATATATAGAATATATACATGTGTGTCTTCAAGTCACGTATATAGAATATACAAAGTACATCTGTGTGTGCCTTCAAGTCATCTATATAGAATATATAGAATATATACATGTGTGTCTTCATGTCACATATACAGAATATATAGAGTACATCTGTATGTGTCTTCACGTCTTCTATATAGAATATATAGAATATGCATGTTTGTGTGTCTTCAAGTCATCTATATAGAATATATAGAATATATACGTGCATGTCTTCATGTCACATATATAGAATATATAGGGTACATCTGTATGTGTCTTCACGTCATCTATATAGAATATATAGAATATGCATGTTTGTGTGTCTTCAAGTCATCTATATAGAATATATAGAATATATACATGTGTGTCTTCATGTCACATATATAGAATATATAGAGTACATCTGTGTGTGTCTTCAAGTCATCTATATAGAATATACATGTGTGTGTGTTCAAGTCACCTATATAGATTCTATATAGGTGTGTGTCCCCAAGTCATCTATATAATATATATAGAATATGCATGTTTGTGTCTTCAAGTCATCTATATAGAATATACACGTGTGTGTGTGTGTGTTCAAGTCCCCTATATAGAATCTATAAAATATGCGTGTGTCCTCAAGTCATCTATACAATATATATAGAATATGCATGTTTATGTGTCTTCAAGTCATCTATATAGAATATATAGAATATGCATATTTGTGTGTCTTCAAGTCATCTATATAGAATAGATTCTGTATATAGAGTAAATACCATATATGTCTTCAAGCCAACCATACAGAATATATATCTGTGTATGTCTTCAAGTCACCTATATAGAATATATTCTATATATAGAATATATCATACATCTGTGTGTGTGTTCAAACTATCTATATAGAATATATAAAATATGTGTGTGTATGTATTCAGGTCACCTGTCTAGAACATATTCTATATATAGAATATATAAAACCTACCTCTGTGTATCTTCAAGTTATCCATATAGAATATACAACATTAATCTGTGTATGTCTTCAAGTCACCTATATAGAATATATTCTATATATAGAATATACAAAATCTACCTCTGTGTGTCTTTAAGTCATTCATATAGAATATATAACATCTGTCTGTGTATCTCTTCAAGTCTCCTATATAGAATATATTCTATACATAAAATATATATCATATATCTGTTGTCTGTCTTCATCTATATACCTGTGTGTCTTCAAGCCATCTATATAGAATGTATAAAATATATCTATGTGTGCCTTCGAGTCACCTACATAGAATATATTCTATATATAGAATATATACAAAATATACCTCTGTGTGTGTCTTTAAGTCATCCATATAGCACATCTAACATCTATCAGTGTATGACTTCAAGTCACCTATATAGAATATATTCTATACATAGAATATATAGCATATATCTGTGTGTGTCAGCAGGTCATCTATATAGAATATAGATGAAATATGTGTGTGTGTGTCTTCAGGTCACCCATATAGAATATATTTTATATATAGAATATACAAAATATGTGTCACCTATATCAAATACATTCTATATATAGAATATACATTCCCATTGCAATCCATGGAGTTTTCTTTGGAGTAGAGGTGAATAGGGGTATATATAGAATATATAAAAGGTGTGTGTGTGTGTTCTCAAGTCACCTATATAGAATATATAGGTGTGAGTGAGAGAGAGAGTGTCTACCTGTCTTCA